>NW_028128794.1:0-68669 GCF_965231255.1 Vanellus vanellus
GGAAAAGTCATGCTGGTCCTCACTGCCTCCGGGAACCCCTTCAAATGCCCCACACCTTTTAGACCTCTCTGCTTTCCTGGTGACTAGAACCTCAAAACCGCCATTTTTCACTCTCGGCACACTCCGGAGCAAAAAATGCAAACGTCCAGCCGCTGCTCCCACAGCAAAGGAGCCAGGGGGGAAAAGTCATGCTGGTCCTCACTGCCTCCGGGAACCCCTTCAAATGCCCCACACCTTTTGGACCTCTCTGCTTTCCTGTGGACTAGAACCTCAAAAGAACTATTTTTCACTCTCGGCACACTCCGCAGCAAAAAACGCAAACGTCCAGCCGCTGCTCCCACAGCAAAGGAGCCAGGGGGGAAAAGTCATGCTGGTCCTCACTGCCTCCGGGAACCCCTTCAAATGCCCCACACCTTTTGGACCTCTCTGCTTTCCTGTGGACTAGAACCTCAAAACCGCCATTTTTCACTTTCGTCAGCCTCCGGAGCAAAAAACGCAAACGTCCAGCCGCTGCTCCCACAGCAAAGGAGCCAGGGGGGAAAAGTCATGCTGGTCCTCACTGCCTCCGGGAACCCCTTCAAATGCCCCACACCTTTTGGACCTCTCTGCTTTCCTGTGGACTAGAACCTCAAAACCGTCATTTTTCACTCTCGGCACACTCCGGAGCAAAAAACGCAAACGTCCAGCCGCTGCTCCCACAGCAAAGGAGCCAGGGGGGAAAAGTCATGCTGGTCCTCACTGCCTCCGGGAACCCCTTCAAATGCCCCACACCTTTTGGACCTCTCTGCTTTCCTGTGGACTAGAACCTCAAAACCGCCATTTTTCACTCTCGGCACACTCCGGAGCAAAAAACGCAAACGTCCAGCCGCTGCTCCCACAGCAAAGGAGCCAGGGGGGAAAAGTCATGCTGGTCCTCACTGCCTCCGGGAACCCCTTCAAATGCCCCACACCTTTTGGACCTCTCTGCTTTCCTGTGGACTAGAACCTCAAAACCGCCATTTTTCACTTTCGTCAGGCTCTGGAGCAAAAAACGCAAACGTTTAGCCGCTGCTCCCACAGCAAAGGAGCCAGGGGGGAAAAGTCATGCTGGTCCTCACTGCCTCCAGGAACCCCTTCAAATGCCCCACACCTTTTGGACCTCTCTGCTTTCCTGTGGACTAGAACCTCAAAACCGCCATTTTTCACTCTCGGCACACTCCGGAGCAAAAAATGCAAACGTCCAGCCGCTGCTCCCACAGCAAAGGAGCCAGGGGGGAAAAGTCATGCTGGTCCTCACTGCCTCCAGGAACCCCTTCAAATGCCCCACACCTTTTGGACCTCTCTGCTTTCCTGTGGACTATAACCTCAAAAGAACTATTTTTCACTCTCGGCACACTTTGGAGCAAAAAACGCAAACGTTTAGCCGCTGCTCCCACAGCAAAGGAGCCAGGGGGGAAAAGTCATGCTGGTCCTCACTGCCTCTGGGAACCCCTTCAAATGCCCCACACCTTTTGGACCTCTCTGCTTTCCTGTGGACTAGAACCTCAAAACCGCCATTTTTCACTCTCGGCACACTCCGGAGCAAAAAATGCAAACGTCCAGCCGCTGCTCCCACAGCAAAGGAGCCAGGGGGGAAAAGTCATGCTGGTCCTCACTGCCTCCGGGAACCCCTTCAAATGCCCCACACCTTTTGGACCTCTCTGCTTTCCTGTGGACTAGAACCTCAAAAGAACTATTTTTCACTCTCGGCACACTCCGGAGCAAAAAACGCAAACGTCCAGCCGCTGCTCCCACAGCAAAGGAGCCAGGGGGGAAAAGTCATGCTGGTCCTCACTGCCTCCGGGAACCCCTTCAAATGCCCCACACCTTTTGGACCTCTCTGCTTTCCTGTGGACTAGAACCTCAAAACCGCCATTTTTCACTTTCGTCAGCCTCCGGAGCAAAAAACGCAAACGTCCAGCCGCTGCTCCCACAGCAAAGGAGCCAGGGGGGAAAAGTCATGCTGGTCCTCACTGCCTCCGGGAACCCCTTCAAATGCCCCACACCTTTTGGACCTCTCTGCTTTCCTGTGGACTAGAACCTCAAAACCGCCATTTTTCACTCTCGGCACACTCCGGAGCAAAAAACGCAAACGTCCAGCCGCTGCTCCCACAGCAAAGGAGCCAGGGGGGAAAAGTCATGCTGGTCCTCACTGCCTCCGGGAACCCCTTCAAATGCCCCACACCTTTTGGACCTCTCTGCTTTCCTGTGGACTAGATCCTCAAAACCGCCATTTTTCACTCTCGGCACACTCCGGAGCAAAAAACACAAACGTCCAGCCGCTGCTCCCACAGCAAAGGAGCCAGGGGGGAAAAGTAATGCTGGTCCTCACTGCCTCCGGGAACCCCTTCAAATGCCCCACACCTTTTGGACCTCTCTGCTTTCCTGTGGACTAGAACCTCAAAACCGCCATTTTTCACTCTCGGCACACTCCGGAGCAAAAAACGCAAACGTCCAGCCGCTGCTCCCACAGCAAAGGAGCCAGGGGGGAAAAGTCATGCTGGTCCTCACTGCCTCCGGGAACCCCTTCAAATGCCCCACACCTTTTGGACCTCTCTGCTTTCCTGTGGACTAGAACCTCAAAACCGCCATTTTTTAACTTTCGTCAGGCTCTGGAGCAAAAAACGCAAACGTCCAGCCGCTGCTCCCACAGCAAAGGAGCCAGGGGGGAAAAGTCATGCTGGTCCTCACTGCCTCTGGGAACCCCTTCAAATGCCCCACACCTTTTGGACCTCTCTGCTTTCCTGTGGACTATAACCTCAAAACCGCCATTTTTCACTCTCGGCACACTCCGGAGCAAAAAATGCAAACGTCCAGCCGCTGCTCCCACAGCAAAGGAGCCAGGGGGGAAAAGTCATGCTGGTCCTCACTGCCTCCGGGAACCCCTTCAAATGCCCCACACCTTTTGGACCTCTCTGCTTTCCTGTGGACTCTAACCTCAAAAGAACTATTTTTCACTCTCGGCACACTACGGAGCAAAAAACGCAAACGTCCAGCCGCTGCTCCCACAGCAAAGGAGCCAGGGGGGAAAAGTCATGCTGGTCCTCACTGCCTCCGGGAACCCCTTCAAATGCCCCACACCTTTTGGACCTCTCTGCTTTCCTGTGGACTAGAACCTCAAAAGAACTATTTTTCACTCTCGGCACACTCCGGAGCAAAAAACGCAAACGTCCAGCCGCTGCTCCCACAGCAAAGGAGCCAGGGGGGAAAAGTCATGCTGGTCCTCACTGCCCCCGGGAACCCCTTCAAATGCCCCACACCTTTTGGACCTCTCTGCTTTCCTGTGGACTAGAACCTCAAAACCGCCATTTTTCACTCTCGGCACACTCCGCAGCAAAAAACGCAAACGTCCAGCCGCTGCTCCCACAGCAAAGGAGCCAGGGGGGAAAAGTCATGCTGGTCCTCACTGCCTCCGGGAACCCCTTCAAATGCCCCACACCTTTTGGACCTCTCTGCTTTCCTGTGGACTAGAACCTCAAAACCGCCATTTTTCACTTTCGTCAGCCTCCGGAGCAAAAAACGCAAACGTCCAGCCGCTGCTCCCACAGCAAAGGAGCCAGGGGGGAAAAGTCATGCTGGTCCTCACTGCCTCCGGGAACCCCTTCAAATGCCCCACACCTTTTGGACCTCTCTGCTTTCCTGTGGACTAGAACCTCAAAACCGTCATTTTTCACTCTCGGCACACTCCGGAGCAAAAAACGCAAACGTCCAGCCGCTGCTCCCACAGCAAAGGAGCCAGGGGGGAAAAGTCATGCTGGTCCTCACTGCCTCCGGGAACCCCTTCAAATGCCCCACACCTTTTGGACCTCTCTGCTTTCCTGTGGACTAGAACCTCAAAACCGCCATTTTTCACTCTCGGCACACTCCGGAGCAAAAAACGCAAACGTCCAGCCGCTGCTCCCACAGCAAAGGAGCCAGGGGGGAAAAGTCATGCTGGTCCTCACTGCCTCCGGGAACCCCTTCAAATGCCCCACACCTTTTGGACCTCTCTGCTTTCCTGTGGACTAGAACCTCAAAACCGCCATTTTTCACTTTCGTCAGGCTCTGGAGCAAAAAACGCAAACGTTTAGCCGCTGCTCCCACAGCAAAGGAGCCAGGGGGGAAAAGTCATGCTGGTCCTCACTGCCTCTGGGAACCCCTTCAAATGCCCCACACCTTTTGGACCTCTCTGCTTTCCTGTGGACTAGAACCTCAAAACCGCCATTTTTCACTCTCGGCACACTCCGGAGCAAAAAATGCAAACGTCCAGCCGCTGCTCCCACAGCAAAGGAGCCAGGGGGGAAAAGTCATGCTGGTCCTCACTGCCTCCAGGAACCCCTTCAAATGCCCCACACCTTTTGGACCTCTCTGCTTTCCTGTGGACTATAACCTCAAAAGAACTATTTTTCACTCTCGGCACACTTTGGAGCAAAAAACGCAAACGTTTAGCCGCTGCTCCCACAGCAAAGGAGCCAGGGGGGAAAAGTCATGCTGGTCCTCACTGCCTCTGGGAACCCCTTCAAATGCCCCACACCTTTTGGACCTCTCTGCTTTCCTGTGGACTAGAACCTCAAAACCGCCATTTTTCACTCTCGGCACACTCCGGAGCAAAAAATGCAAACGTCCAGCCGCTGCTCCCACAGCAAAGGAGCCAGGGGGGAAAAGTCATGCTGGTCCTCACTGCCTCCGGGAACCCCTTCAAATGCCCCACACCTTTTGGACCTCTCTGCTTTCCTGTGGACTAGAACCTCAAAAGAACTATTTTTCACTCTCGGCACACTCCGGAGCAAAAAACGCAAACGTCCAGCCGCTGCTCCCACAGCAAAGGAGCCAGGGGGGAAAAGTCATGCTGGTCCTCACTGCCTCCGGGAACCCCTTCAAATGCCCCACACCTTTTGGACCTCTCTGCTTTCCTGTGGACTAGAACCTCAAAACCGCCATTTTTCACTTTTGTCAGCCTCCGGAGCAAAAAACGCAAACGTCCAGCCGCTGCTCCCACAGCAAAGGAGCCAGGGGGGAAAAGTCATGCTGGTCCTCACTGCCTCCGGGAACCCCTTCAAATGCCCCACACCTTTTGGACCTCTCTGCTTTCCTGTGGACTAGAACCTCAAAACCGCCATTTTTCACTTTCGTCAGGCTCTGGAGCAAAAAACGCAAACGTTTAGCCGCTGCTCCCACAGCAAAGGAGCCAGGGGGGAAAAGTCATGCTGGTCCTCACTGCCTCTGGGAACCCCTTCAAATGCCCCACACCTTTTGGACCTCTCTGCTTTCCTGTGGACTAGAACCTCAAAACCGCCATTTTTCACTCTCGGCACACTCCGGAGCAAAAAATGCAAACGTCCAGCCGCTGCTCCCACAGCAAAGGAGCCAGGGGGGAAAAGTCATGCTGGTCCTCACTGCCTCCAGGAACCCCTTCAAATGCCCCACACCTTTTGGACCTCTCTGCTTTCCTGTGGACTATAACCTCAAAAGAACTATTTTTCACTCTCGGCACACTTTGGAGCAAAAAACGCAAACGTCCAGCCGCTGCTCCCACAGCAAAGGAGCCAGGGGGGAAAAGTCATGCTGGTCCTCACTGCCTCTGGGAACCCCTTCAAATGCCCCACACCTTTTGGACCTCTCTGCTTTCCTGTGGACTAGAACCTCAAAACCGCCATTTTTCACTCTCGGCACACTCCGGAGCAAAAAATGCAAACGTCCAGCCGCTGCTCCCACAGCAAAGGAGCCAGGGGGGAAAAGTCATGCTGGTCCTCACTGCCTCCGGGAACCCCTTCAAATGCCCCACACCTTTTGGACCTCTCTGCTTTCCTGTGGACAAGAACCTCAAAAGAACTATTTTTCACTCTCGGCACACTCCGGAGCAAAAAACGCAAACGTCCAGCCGCTGCTCCCACAGCAAAGGAGCCAGGGGGGAAAAGTCATGCTGGTCCTCACTGCCTCCGGGAACCCCTTCAAATGCCCCACACCTTTTGGACCTCTCTGCTTTCCTGTGGACTAGAACCTCAAAACCGCCATTTTTCACTTTCGTCAGCCTCCGGAGCAAAAAACGCAAACGTCCAGCCGCTGCTCCCACAGCAAAGGAGCCAGGGGGGAAAAGTCATGCTGGTCCTCACTGCCTCCGGGAACCCCTTCAAATGCCCCACACCTTTTGGACCTCTCTGCTTTCCTGTGGACTAGAACCTCAAAACCGCCATTTTTCACTCTCGGCACACTCCGGAGCAAAAAACGCAAACGTCCAGCCGCTGCTCCCACAGCAAAGGAGCCAGGGGGGAAAAGTCATGCTGGTCCTCACTGCCTCCGGGAACCCCTTCAAATGCCCCACACCTTTTGGACCTCTCTGCTTTCCTGTGGACTAGATCCTCAAAACCGCCATTTTTCACTCTCGGCACACTCCGGAGCAAAAAACGCAAACGTCCAGCCGCTGCTCCCACAGCAAAGGAGCCAGGGGGGAAAAGTAATGCTGGTCCTCACTGCCTCCGGGAACCCCTTCAAATGCCCCACACCTTTTGGACCTCTCTGCTTTCCTGTGGACTAGAACCTCAAAACCGCCATTTTTCACTCTCGGCACACTCCGGAGCAAAAAACGCAAACGTCCAGCCGCTGCTCCCACAGCAAAGGAGCCAGGGGGGAAAAGTCATGCTGGTCCTCACTGCCTCCGGGAACCCCTTCAAATGCCCCACACCTTTTGGACCTCTCTGCTTTCCTGTGGACTAGAACCTCAAAACCGCCATTTTTCACTCTCGGCACACTCTGGAGCAAAAAACGCAAACGTCCAGCCGCTGCTCCCACAGCAAAGGAGCCAGGGGGGAAAAGTCATGCTGGTCCTCACTGCCTCCAGGAACCCCTTCAAATGCCCCACACCTTTTGGACCTCTCTGCTTTCCTGTGGACTATAACCTCAAAAGAACTATTTTTCACTCTCGGCACACTTTGGAGCAAAAAACGCAAACGTTTAGCCGCTGCTCCCACAGCAAAGGAGCCAGGGGGGAAAAGTCATGCTGGTCCTCACTGCCTCTGGGAACCCCTTCAAATGCCCCACACCTTTTGGACCTCTCTGCTTTCCTGTGGACTAGTACCTCAAAACCGCCATTTTTCACTCTCGGCACACTCCGGAGCAAAAAATGCAAACGTCCAGCCGCTGCTCCCACAGCAAAGGAGCCAGGGGGGAAAAGTCATGCTGGTCCTCACTGCCTCCGGGAACCCCTTCAAATGCCCCACACCTTTTGGACCTCTCTGCTTTCCTGTGGACAAGAACCTCAAAAGAACTATTTTTCACTCTCGGCACACTCCGGAGCAAAAAACGCAAACGTCCAGCCGCTGCTCCCACAGCAAAGGAGCCAGGGGGGAAAAGTCATGCTGGTCCTCACTGCCTCCGGGAACCCCTTCAAATGCCCCACACCTTTTGGACCTCTCTGCTTTCCTGTGGACTAGAACCTCAAAACCGCCATTTTTCACTTTCGTCAGCCTCCGGAGCAAAAAACGCAAACGTCCAGCCGCTGCTCCCACAGCAAAGGAGCCAGGGGGGAAAAGTCATGCTGGTCCTCACTGCCTCCGGGAACCCCTTCAAATGCCCCACACCTTTTGGACCTCTCTGCTTTCCTGTGGACTAGAACCTCAAAACCGCCATTTTTCACTCTCGGCACACTCCGGAGCAAAAAACGCAAACGTCCAGCCGCTGCTCCCACAGCAAAGGAGCCAGGGGGGAAAAGTCATGCTGGTCCTCACTGCCTCCGGGAACCCCTTCAAATGCCCCACACCTTTTGGACCTCTCTGCTTTCCTGTGGACTAGAACCTCAAAACCGCCATTTTTCACTTTCGTCAGGCTCTGGAGCAAAAAACGCAAACGTCCAGCCGCTGCTCCCACAGCAAAGGAGCCAGGGGGGAAAAGTCATGCTGGTCCTCACTGCCTCTGGGAACCCCTTCAAATGCCCCACACCTTTTGGACCTCTCTGCTTTCCTGTGGACTATAACCTCAAAAGAACTATTTTTCACTCTCGGCACACTCCGGAGCAAAAAACGCAAACGTCCAGCCGCTGCTCCCACAGCAAAGGAGCCAGGGGGGAAAAGTCATGCTGGTCCTCACTGCCTCCGGGAACCCCTTCAAATGCCCCACACCTTTTGGACCTCTCTGCTTTCCTGTGGACTAGAACCTCAAAAGAACTATTTTTCACTCTCGGCACACTCCGGAGCAAAAAACGCAAACGTCCAGCCGCTGCTCCCACAGCAAAGGAGCCAGGGGGGAAAAGTCATGCTGGTCCTCACTGCCCCCGGGAACCCCTTCAAATGCCCCACACCTTTTGGACCTCTCTGCTTTCCTGTGGACTAGAACCTCAAAACCGCCATTTTTCACTCTCGGCACACTCCGGAGCAAAAAACGCAAACGTCCAGCCGCTGCTCCCACAGCAAAGGAGCCAGGGGGGAAAAGTCATGCTGGTCCTCACTGCCTCCGGGAACCCCTTCAAATGCCCCACACCTTTTGGACCTCTCTGCTTTCCTGTGGACTAGAACCTCAAAACCGCCATTTTTCACTCTCGGCACACTCCGGAGCAAAAAACGCAAACGTCCAGCCGCTGCTCCCACAGCAAAGGAGCCAGGGGGGAAAAGTCATGCTGGTCCTCACTGCCTCCGGGAACCCCTTCAAATGCCCCACACCTTTTGGACCTCTCTGCTTTCCTGTGGACTAGAACCTCAAAACCGCCATTTGTCACTCTCGGCACACTCCGGAGCAAAAAACGCAAACGTCCAGCCGCTGCTCCCACAGCAAAGGAGCCAGGGGGGAAAAGTCATGCTGGTCCTCACTGCCTCCGGGAACCCCTTCAAATGCCCCACACCTTTTGGACCTCTCTGCTTTCCTGTGGACTAGAACCTCAAAACCGCCATTTTTCACTCTCGGCACACTCCGGAGCAAAAAACGCAAACGTCCAGCCGCTGCTCCCACAGCAAAGGAGCCAGGGGGGAAAAGTCATGCTGGTCCTCACTGCCTCCGGGAACCCCTTCAAATGCCCCACACCTTTTGGACCTCTCTGCTTTCCTGTGGACTAGAACCTCAAAAGAACTATTTTTCACTCTCGGCACACTCCGGAGCAAAAAACGCAAACGTCCAGCCGCTGCTCCCACAGCAAAGGAGCCAGGGGGGAAAAGTCATGCTGGTCCTCACTGCCTCTGGGAACCCCTTCAAATGCCCCACACCTTTTGGACCTCTCTGCTTTCCTGTGGACTAGAACCTCAAAACCGCCATTTTTCACTCTCGGCACACTCCGGAGCAAAAAATGCAAACGTCCAGCCGCTGCTCCCACAGCAAAGGAGCCAGGGGGGAAAAGTCATGCTGGTCCTCACTGCCTCCGGGAACCCCTTCAAATGCCCCACACCTTTTGGACCTCTCTGCTTTCCTGTGGACTAGAACCTCAAAACGGCCATTTTTCACTCTCGGCACACTCCGGAGCAAAAAACGCAAACGTCCAGCCGCTGCTCCCACAGCAAAGGAGCCAGGGGGGAAAAGTCATGCTGGTCCTCACTGCCTCTGGGAACCCCTTCAAATGCCCCACACCTTTTGGACCTCTCTGCTTTCCTGTGGACTAGAACCTCAAAACCGCCATTTTTCACTCTCGGCACACTCCGGAGCAAAAAATGCAAACGTCCAGCCGCTGCTCCCACAGCAAAGGAGCCAGGGGGGAAAAGTCATGCTGGTCCTCACTGCCTCCGGGAACCCCTTCAAATGCCCCACACCTTTTGGACCTCTCTGCTTTCCTGTGGACTAGAACCTCAAAACGGCCATTTTTCACTCTCGGCACACTCCGGAGCAAAAAACGCAAACGTCCAGCCGCTGCTCCCACAGCAAAGGAGCCAGGGGGGAAAAGTCATGCTGGTCCTCACTGCCTCCGGGAACCCCTTCAAATGCCCCACACCTTTTGGACCTCTCTGCTTTCCTGTGGACTAGAACCTCAAAACCGCCATTTTTCACTCTCGTCAGCCTCCGGAGCAAAAAACGCAAACGTCCAGCCGCTGCTCCCACAGCAAAGGAGCCAGGGGGGAAAAGTCATGCTGGTCCTCACTGCCTCCGGGAACCCCTTCAAATGCCCCACACCTTTTGGACCTCTCTGCTTTCCTGTGGACTAGAACCTCAAAACCGCCATTTTTCACTCTCGGCACACTCCGGAGCAAAAAACGCAAACGTCCAGCCGCTGCTCCCACAGCAAAGGAGCCAGGGGGGAAAGTCATGCTGGTCCTCACTGCCTCCGGGAACCCCTTCAAATGCCCCACACCTTTTGGACCTCTCTGCTTTCCTGTGGACTAGAACCTCAAAACCGCCATTTTTCACTCTCGGCACACTCCGGAGCAAAAAACGCAAACGTCCAGCCGCTGCTCCCACAGCAAAGGAGCCAGGGGGGAAAAGTCGTGCTGGTCCTCACTGCCTCCGGGAACCCCTTCAAATGCCCCACACCTTTTGGACCTCTCTGCTTTCCTGTGGACTAGAACCTCAAAACCGCCATTTTTCACTTTCGTCAGGCTCTGGAGCAAAAAACGCAAACGTTTAGCCGCTGCTCCCACAGCAAAGGAGCCAGGGGGGAAAAGTCATGCTGGTCCTCACTGCCTCCGGGAACCCCTTCAAATGCCCCACACCTTTTGGACCTCTCTGCTTTCCTGTGGACTAGAACCTCAAAACCGCCATTTTTCACTCTCGTCAGCCTCCGGAGCACAAAATGCAAACGTCCAGCCGCTGCTCCCACAGCAAAGGAGCCAGGGGGGAAAAGTCATGCTGGTCCTCACTGCCTCCGGGAACCCCTTCAAATGCCCCACACCTTTTGGACCTCTCTGCTTTCCTGTGGACTAGAACCTCAAAAGAACTATTTTTCACTCTCGTCAGCCTCCGGAGCAAAAAATGCAAACGTCCAGCCGCTGCTCCCACAGCAAAGGAGCCAGGGGGGAAAAGTCATGCTGGTCCTCACTGCCTCCGGGAACCCCTTCAAATGCCCCACACCTTTTGGACCTCTCTGCTTTCCTGTGGACTAGAACCTCAAAACCGCCATTTTTCACTCTCGGCACACTCCGGAGCAAAAAACGCAAACGTCCAGCCGCTGCTCCCACAGCAAAGGAGCCAGGGGGGAAAAGTCATGCTGGTCCTCACTGCCTCCGGGAACCCCTTCAAATGCCCCACACCTTTTGGACCTCTCTGCTTTCCTGTGGACTAGAACCTCAAAACCGCCATTTTTCACTCTCGGCACACTCCGGAGCAAAAAACGCAAACGTCCAGCCGCTGCTCCCACAGCAAAGGAGCCAGGGGGGAAAAGTCATGCTGGTCCTCACTGCCTCCGGGAACCCCTTCAAATGCCCCACACCTTTTGGACCTCTCTGCTTTCCTGTGGACTAGAACCTCAAAACCGCCATTTTTCACTCTCGGCACACTCCGGAGCAAAAAACGCAAACGTCCAGCCGCTGCTCCCACAGCAAAGGAGCCAGGGGGGAAAAGTCATGCTGGTCCTCACTGCCTCCGGGAACCCCTTCAAATGCCCCACACCTTTTGGACCTCTCTGCTTTCCTGTGGACTAGAACCTCAAAACCACCATTTTTCACTTTCGTCAGGCTCTGGAGCAAAAAACGCAAACGTCCAGCCGCTGCTCCCACAGCAAAGGAGCCAGGGGGGAAAAGTCATGCTGGTCCTCACTGCCTCCGGGAACCCCTTCAAATGCCCCACACCTTTTGGACCTCTCTGCTTTCCTGTGGACTAGAACCTCAAAACCGACATTTTTCACTCTCGGCACACTCCGGAGCAAAAAACGCAAACGTCCAGCCGCTGCTCCCACAGCAAAGGAGCCAGGGGGGAAAAGTCATGCTGGTCCTCACTGCCTCCGGGAACCCCTTCAAATGCCCCACACCTTTTGGACCTCTCTGCTTTCCTGTGGACTAGAACCTCAAAACCGCCATTTTTCACTCTCGGCACACTCCGGAGCAAAAAACGCAAACGTCCAGCCGCTGCTCCCACAGCAAAGGAGCCAGGGGGGAAAAGTCATGCTGGTCCTCACTGCCTCCGGGAACCCCTTCAAATGCCCCACACCTTTTGGACCTCTCTGCTTTCCTGTGGACTATAACCTCAAAACCGTCATTTTTCACTCTCGTCAGCCTCCGGAGCAAAAAACGCAAACGTCCAGCCGCTGCTCCCACAGCAAAGGAGCCAGGGGGGAAAAGTCATGCTGGTCCTCACTGCCTCCGGGAACCCCTTCAAATGCCCCACACCTTTTGGACCTCTCTGCTTTCCTGTGGACTAGAACCTCAAAACCGCCATTTTTCACTCTCGGCACACTCCGGAGCAAAAAACGCAAACGTCCAGCCGCTGCTCCCACAGCAAAGGAGCCAGGGGGGAAAAGTCATGCTGGTCCTCACTGCCTCCGGGAACCCCTTCAAATGCCCCACACCTTTTGGACCTCTCTGCTTTCCTGTGGACTAGAACCTCAAAAGCGCCATTTTTCACTCTCGGCACACTCCGGAGCAAAAAACGCAAACGTCCAGCCGCTGCTCCCACAGCAAAGGAGCCAGGGGGGAAAAGTCATGCTGGTCCTCACTGCCTCTGGGAACCCCTTCAAATGCCCCACACCTTTTGGACCTCTCTGCTTTCCTGTGGACTAGAACCTCAAAACCGCCATTTTTCAATCTCGGCACACTCCGGAGCAAAAAATGCAAACGTCCAGCCGCTGCTCCCACAGCAAAGGAGCCAGGGGGGAAAAGTCATGCTGGTCCTCACTGCCTCCGGGAACCCCTTCAAATGCCCCACACCTTTTGGACCTCTCTGCTTTCCTGTGGACTAGAACCTCAAAACCGCCATTTTTCACTCTCGGCACACTCCGGAGCAAAAAACGCAAACGTCCAGCCGCTGCTCCCACAGCAAAGGAGCCAGGGGGGAAAAGTCATGCTGGTCCTCACTGCCTCCGGGAACCCCTTCAAATGCCCCACACCTTTTGGACCTCTCTGCTTTCCTGTGGACTAGAACCTCAAAACCGTCATTTTTCACTCTCGTCAGCCTCCGGAGCAAAAAACGCAAACGTCCAGCCGCTGCTCCCACAGCAAAGGAGCCAGGGGGGAAAAGTCATGCTGGTCCTCACTGCCTCCGGGAACCCCTTCAAATGCCCCACACCTTTTGGACCTCTCTGCTTTCCTGTGGACTAGAACCTCAAAACCGCCATTTTTCACTCTCTGCACACTCCGGAGCAAAAAACGCAAACGTCCAGCCGCTGCTCCCACAGCAAAGGAGCCAGGGGGGAAAGTCATGCTGGTCCTCACTGCCTCCGGGAACCCCTTCAAATGCCCCACACCTTTTGGACCTCTCTGCTTTCCTGTGGACTAGAACCTCAAAACCGCCATTTTTCACTCTCGGCACACTCCGGAGCAAAAAACGCAAACGTCCAGCCGCTGCTCCCACAGCAAAGGAGCCAGGGGGGAAAAGTCATGCTGGTCCTCACTGCCTCCGGGAACCCCTTCAAATGCCCCACACCTTTTGGACCTCTCTGCTTTCCTGTGGACTAGAACCTCAAAACCGCCATTTTTCACTTTCGTCAGGCTCTGGAGCAAAAAACGCCAACGTTTAGCCGCTGCTCCCACAGCAAAGGAGCCAGGGGGGAAAAGTCATGCTGGTCCTCACTGCCTCTGGGAACCCCTTCAAATGCCCCACACCTTTTGGACCTCTCTGCTTTCCTGTGGACTATAACCTCAAAACCGCCATTTTTCACTCTCGGCACACTCCGGAGCAAAAAACGCAAACGTCCAGCCGCTGCTCCCACAGCAAAGGAGCCAGGGGGGAAAAGTCATGCTGGTCCTCACTGCCTCCGGGAACCCCTTCAAATGCCCCACACCTTTTGGACCTCTCTGCTTTCCTGTGGACTAGAACCTCAAAACTGCCATTTTTCACTCTCGGCACACTCCGGAGCAAAAAACGCAAACGTCCAGCCGCTGCTCCCACAGCAAAGGAGCCAGGGGGGAAAAGTCATGCTGGTCCTCATTGCCTCCGGGAACCCCTTCAAATGCCCCACACCTTTTGGACCTCTCTGCTTTCCTGTGGACTAGAACCTCAAAACCGCCATTTTCACTTTCGTCAGGCTCTGGAGCAAAAAACGCAAACGTTTAGCCGCTGCTCCCACAGCAAAGGAGCCAGGGGGGAAAAGTCATGCTGGTCCTCACTGCCTCTGGGAACCCCTTCAAATGCCCCACACCTTTTGGACCTCTCTGCTTTCCTGTGGACTAGAACCTCAAAACCGCCATTTTTCACTCTCGTCAGCCTCCGGAGCAAAAAATGCAAACGTCCAGCCGCTGCTCCCACAGCAAAGGAGCCAGGGGGGAAAAGTCATGCTGGTCCTCACTGCCTCCGGGAACCCCTTCAAATGCCCCACACCTTTTGGACCTCTCTGCTTTCCTGTGGACTAGAACCTCAAAAGAACTATTTTTCACTCTCGGCACACTCCGGAGCAAAAAACGCAAACGTTTAGCCGCTGCTCCCACAGCAAAGGAGCCAGGGGGGAAAAGTCATGCTGGTCCTCACTGCCTCTGGGAACCCCTTCAAATGCCCCACACCTTTTGGACCTCTCTGCTTTCCTGTGGACTATAACCTCAAAACCGCCATTTTTCACTCTCGGCACACTCCGGAGCAAAAAATGCAAACGTCCAGCCGCTGCTCCCACAGCAAAGGAGCCAGGGGGGAAAAGTCATGCTGGTCCTCACTGCCTCCGGGAACCCCTTCAAATGCCCCACACCTTTTGGACCTCTCTGCTTTCCTGTGGACTATAACCTCAAAAGAACTATTTTTCACTCTCGGCACACTCCGGAGCAAAAAACGCAAACGTCCAGCCGCTGCTCCCACAGCAAAGGAGCCAGGGGGGAAAAGTCATGCTGGTCCTCACTGCCTCCGGGAACCCCTTCAAATGCCCCACACCTTTTGGATCTCTCTGCTTTCCTGTGGACTAGAACCTCAAAACTGCCATTTTTCACTCTCGTCAGCCTCCGGAGCAAAAAACGCAAACGTCCAGCCGCTGCTCCCACAGCAAAGGAGCCAGGGGGGAAAAGTCATGCTGGTCCTCACTGCCTCCGGGAACCCCTTCAAATGCCCCACACCTTTTGGACCTCTCTGCTTTCCTGTGGACTAGAACCTCAAAACCGCCATTTTTCACTCTCGGCACACTCCGGAGCAAAAAATGCAAACGTCCAGCCGCTGCTCCCACAGCAAAGGAGCCAGGGGGGAAAAGTCATGCTGGTCCTCACTGCCTCTGGGAACCCCTTCAAATGCCCCACACCTTTTGGACCTCTCTGCTTTCCTGTGGACTAGAACCTCAAAACCGCCATTTTTCACTCTCGTCAGCCTCCGGAGCAAAAAATGCAAACGTCCAGCCGCTGCTCCCACAGCAAAGGAGCCAGGGGGGAAAAGTCATGCTGGTCCTCACTGCCTCCGGGAACCCCTTCAAATGCCCCACACCTTTTGGACCTCTCTGCTTTCCTGTGGACTAGAACCTCAAAAGAACTATTTTTCACTCTAGGCACACTCCGGAGCAAAAAACGCAAACGTTTAGCCGCTGCTCCCACAGCAAAGGAGCCAGGGGGGAAAAGTCATGCTGGTCCTCACTGCCTCTGGGAACCCCTTCAAATGCCCCACACCTTTTGGACCTCTCTGCTTTCCTGTGGACTAGAACCTCAAAAGAACTATTTTTCACTCTCGGCACACTCCGGAGCAAAAAACGCAAACGTCCAGCCGCTGCTCCCACAGCAAAGGAGCCAGGGGGGAAAAGTCATGCTGGTCCTCACTGCCTCCGGGAACCCCTTCAAATGCCCCACACCTTTTGGACCTCTCTGCTTTCCTGTGGACTAGAACCTCAAAACTGCCATTTTTCACTCTCGGCACACTCCGGAGCAAAAAACGCAAACGTCCAGCCGCTGCTCCCACAGCAAAGGAGCCAGGGGGGAAAAGTCATGCTGGTCCTCACTGCCTCCGGGAACCCCTTCAAATGCCCCACACCTTTTGGACCTCTCTGCTTTCCTGTGGACTAGAACCTCAAAACCGCCATTTTTCACTCTCAGCACACTCCGGAGCAAAAAACGCAAACGTCCAGCCGCTGCTCCCACAGCAAAGGAGCCAGGGGGGAAAAGTCATGCTGGTCCTCACTGCCTCCGGGAACCCCTTCAAATGCCCCACACCTTTTGGACCTCTCTGCTTTCCTGTGGACTAGAACCTCAAAACCACCATTTTTCACTTTCGTCAGGCTCTGGAGCAAAAAACGCAAACGTCCAGCCGCTGCTCCCACAGCAAAGGAGCCAGGGGGGAAAAGTCATGCTGGTCCTCACTGCCTCTGGGAACCCCTTCAAATGCCCCACACCTTTTGGACCTCTCTGCTTTCCTGTGGACTAGAACCTCAAAACCGCCATTTTTCACTCTCGGCACACTCCGGAGCAAAAAATGCAAACGTCCAGCCGCTGCTCCCACAGCAAAGGAGCCAGGGGGGAAAAGTCATGCTGGTCCTCACTGCCTCCGGGAACCCCTTCAAATGCCCCACACCTTTTGGACCTCTCTGCTTTCCTGTGGACTAGAACCTCAAAACCGCCATTTTTCACTCTCGGCACACTCCGGAGCAAAAAACGCAAACGTCCAGCCGCTGCTCCCACAGCAAAGGAGCCAGGGGGGAAAAGTCATGCTGGTCCTCACTGCCTCCGGGAACCCCTTCAAATGCCCCACACCTTTTGGACCTCTCTGCTTTCCTGTGGACTAGAACCTCAAAACCGCCATTTTTCACTCTCGTCAGCCTCCGGAGCAAAAAACGCAAACGTCCAGCCGCTGCTCCCACAGCAAAGGAGCCAGGGGGGAAAAGTCATGCTGGTCCTCACTGCCTCCGGGAACCCCTTCAAATGCCCCACACCTTTTGGACCTCTCTGCTTTCCTGTGGACTAGAACCTCAAAACCGCCATTTTTCACTCTCTGCACACTCCGGAGCAAAAAACGCAAACGTCCAGCCGCTGCTCCCACAGCAAAGGAGCCAGGGGGGAAAGTCATGCTGGTCCTCACTGCCTCCGGGAACCCCTTCAAATGCCCCACACCTTTTGGACCTCTCTGCTTTCCTGTGGACTAGAACCTCAAAACCGCCATTTTTCACTTTCGTCAGGCTCTGGAGCAAAAAACGCCAACGTTTAGCCGCTGCTCCCACAGCAAAGGAGCCAGGGGGGAAAAGTCATGCTGGTCCTCACTGCCTCTGGGAACCCCTTCAAATGCCCCACACCTTTTGGACCTCTCTGCTTTCCTGTGGACTAGAACCTCAAAACCGCCATTTTTCACTCTCGGCACACTCCGGAGCAAAAAACGCAAACGTCCAGCCGCTGCTCCCACAGCAAAGGAGCCAGGGGGGAAAAGTCATGCTGGTCCTCACTGCCTCCGGGAACCCCTTCAAATGCCCCACACCTTTTGGACCTCTCTGCTTTCCTGTGGACTAGAACCTCAAAAGAACTATTTTTCACTCTCGGCACACTTCGGAGCAAAAAACGCAAACGTTTAGCCGCTGCTCCCACAGCAAAGGAGCCAGGGGGGAAAAGTCATGCTGGTCCTCACTGCCTCTGGGAACCCCTTCAAATGCCCCACACCTTTTGGACCTCTCTGCTTTCCTGTGGACTATAACCTCAAAACCGCCATTTTTCACTCTCGGCACACTCCGGAGCAAAAAACGCAAACGTCCAGCCGCTGCTCCCACAGCAAAGGAGCCAGGGGGGAAAGTCATGCTGGTCCTCACTGCCTCCGGGAACCCCTTCAAATGCCCCACACCTTTTGGACCTCTCTGCTTTCCTGTGGACTAGAACCTCAAAACCGCCATTTTCACTTTCGTCAGGCTCTGGAGCAAAAAACGCAAACGTTTAGCCGCTGCTCCCACAGCAAAGGAGCCAGGGGGGAAAAGTCATGCTGGTCCTCACTGCCTCTGGGAACCCCTTCAAATGCCCCACACCTTTTGGACCTCTCTGCTTTCCTGTGGACTAGAACCTCAAAACCGCCATTTTTCACTCTCGTCAGCCTCCGGAGCAAAAAATGCAAACGTCCAGCCGCTGCTCCCACAGCAAAGGAGCCAGGGGGGAAAAGTCATGCTGGTCCTCACTGCCTCCGGGAACCCCTTCAAATGCCCCACACCTTTTGGACCTCTCTGCTTTCCTGTGGACTAGAACCTCAAAAGAACTATTTTTCACTCTCGGCACACTCCGGAGCAAAAAACGCAAACGTTTAGCCGCTGCTCCCACAGCAAAGGAGCCAGGGGGGAAAAGTCATGCTGGTCCTCACTGCCTCTGGGAACCCCTTCAAATGCCCCACACCTTTTGGACCTCTCTGCTTTCCTGTGGACTAGAACCTCAAAAGAACTATTTTTCACTCTCGGCACACTCCGGAGCAAAAAACGCAAACGTCCAGCCGCTGCTCCCACAGCAAAGGAGCCAGGGGGGAAAAGTCATGCTGGTCCTCACTGCCTCCGGGAACCCCTTCAAATGCCCCACACCTTTGGACCTCTCTGCTTTCCTGTGGACTAGAACCTCAAAACTGCCATTTTTCACTCTCGGCACACTCCGGAGCAAAAAACGCAAACGTCCAGCCGCTGCTCCCACAGCAAAGGAGCCAGGGGGGAAAAAGTCATGCTGGTCCTCACTGCCTCCGGGAACCCCTTCAAATGCCCCACACCTTTTGGACCTCTCTGCTTTCCTGTGGACTAGAACCTCAAAACCGCCATTTTTCACTCTCAGCACACTCCGGAGCAAAAAACGCAAACGTCCAGCCGCTGCTCCCACAGCAAAGGAGCCAGGGGGGAAAAGTCATGCTGGTCCTCACTGCCTCCGGGAACCCCTTCAAATGCCCCACACCTTTTGGACCTCTCTGCTTTCCTGTGGACTAGAACCTCAAAACCACCATTTTTCACTTTCGTCAGGCTCTGGAGCAAAAAACGCAAACGTCCAGCCGCTGCTCCCACAGCAAAGGAGCCAGGGGGGAAAAGTCATGCTGGTCCTCACTGCCTCTGGGAACCCCTTCAAATGCCCCACACCTTTTGGACCTCTCTGCTTTCCTGTGGACTAGAACCTCAAAACCGCCATTTTTCACTCTCGGCACACTCCGGAGCAAAAAATGCAAACGTCCAGCCGCTGCTCCCACAGCAAAGGAGCCAGGGGGGAAAAGTCATGCTGGTCCTCACTGCCTCCGGGAACCCCTTCAAATGCCCCACACCTTTTGGACCTCTCTGCTTTCCTGTGGACTAGAACCTCAAAACCGCCATTTTTCACTCTCGGCACACTCCGGAGCAAAAAACGCAAACGTCCAGCCGCTGCTCCCACAGCAAAGGAGCCAGGGGGGAAAAGTCATGCTGGTCCTCACTGCCTCCGGGAACCCCTTCAAATGCCCCACACCTTTTGGACCTCTCTGCTTTCCTGTGGACTAGAACCTCAAAACCGCCATTTTTCACTTTCGTCAGGCTCTGGAGCAAAAAACGCCAACGTTTAGCCGCTGCTCCCACAGCAAAGGAGCCAGGGGGGAAAAGTCATGCTGGTCCTCACTGCCTCTGGGAACCCCTTCAAATGCCCCACACCTTTTGGACCTCTCTGCTTTCCTGTGGACTAGAACCTCAAAACCGCCATTTTTCACTCTCGGCACACTCCGGAGCAAAAAATGCAAAAGTCCAGCCGCTGCTCCCACAGCAAAGGAGCCAGGGGGGAAAAGTCATGCTGGTCCTCACTGCCTCCGGGAACCCCTTCAAATGCCCCACACCTTTTGGACCTCTCTGCTTTCCTGTGGACTAGAACCTCAAAAGAACTATTTTTCACTCTCGGCACACTTCGGAGCAAAAAACGCAAACGTTTAGCCGCTGCTCCCACAGCAAAGGAGCCAGGGGGGAAAAGTCATGCTGGTCCTCACTGCCTCTGGGAACCCCTTCAAATGCCCCACACCTTTTGGACCTCTCTGCTTTCCTGTGGACTATAACCTCAAAACCGCCATTTTTCACTCTCGGCACACTCCGGAGCAAAAAACGCAAACGTCCAGCCGCTGCTCCCACAGCAAAGGAGCCAGGGGGGAAAGTCATGCTGGTCCTCACTGCCTCCGGGAACCCCTTCAAATGCCCCACACCTTTTGGACCTCTCTGCTTTCCTGTGGACTAGAACCTCAAAACCGCCATTTTCACTTTCGTCAGGCTCTGGAGCAAAAAACGCAAACGTTTAGCCGCTGCTCCCACAGCAAAGGAGCCAGGGGGGAAAAGTCATGCTGGTCCTCACTGCCTCTGGGAACCCCTTCAAATGCCCCACACCTTTTGGACCTCTCTGCTTTCCTGTGGACTAGAACCTCAAAACCGCCATTTTTCACTCTCGTCAGCCTCCGGAGCAAAAAATGCAAACGTCCAGCCGCTGCTCCCACAGCAAAGGAGCCAGGGGGGAAAAGTCATGCTGGTCCTCACTGCCTCCGGGAACCCCTTCAAATGCCCCACACCTTTTGGACCTCTCTGCTTTCCTGTGGACTAGAACCTCAAAAGAACTATTTTTCACTCTCGGCACACTCCGGAGCAAAAAACGCAAACGTTTAGCCGCTGCTCCCACAGCAAAGGAGCCAGGGGGGAAAAGTCATGCTGGTCCTCACTGCCTCTGGGAACCCCTTCAAATGCCCCACACCTTTTGGACCTCTCTGCTTTCCTGTGGACTATAACCTCAAAACCGCCATTTTTCACTCTCGGCACACTCCGGAGCAAAAAATGCAAACGTCCAGCCGCTGCTCCCACAGCAAAGGAGCCAGGGGGGAAAAGTCATGCTGGTCCTCACTGCCTCCGGGAACCCCTTCAAATGCCCCACACCTTTTGGACCTCTCTGCTTTCCTGTGGACTATAACCTCAAAAGAACTATTTTTCACTCTCGGCACACTCCGGAGCAAAAAACGCAAACGTCCAGCCGCTGCTCCCACAGCAAAGGAGCCAGGGGGGAAAAGTCATGCTGGTCCTCACTGCCTCCGGGAACCCCTTCAAATGCCCCACACCTTTTGGATCTCTCTGCTTTCCTGTGGACTAGAACCTCAAAACTGCCATTTTTCACTCTCGTCAGCCTCCGGAGCAAAAAACGCAAACGTCCAGCCGCTGCTCCCACAGCAAAGGAGCCAGGGGGGAAAAGTCATGCTGGTCCTCACTGCCTCCGGGAACCCCTTCAAATGCCCCACACCTTTTGGACCTCTCTGCTTTCCTGTGGACTAGAACCTCAAAACCGCCATTTTTCACTCTCGGCACACTCCGGAGCAAAAAACGCAAACGTCCAGCCGCTGCTCCCACAGCAAAGGAGCCAGGGGGGAAAAGTCATGCTGGTCCTCACTGCCTCCGGGAACCCCTTCAAATGCCCCACACCTTTTGGACCTCTCTGCTTTCCTGTGGACTAGAACCTCAAAACCGCCATTTTTCACTCTCGGCACACTCCGGAGCAAAAAATGCAAACGTCCAGCCGCTGCTCCCACAGCAAAGGAGCCAGGGGGGAAAAGTCATGCTGGTCCTCACTGCCTCTGGGAACCCCTTCAAATGCCCCACACCTTTTGGACCTCTCTGCTTTCCTGTGGACTAGAACCTCAAAACCGCCATTTTTCACTCTCGTCAGCCTCCGGAGCAAAAAAGGCAAACGTCCAGCCGCTGCTCCCACAGCAAAGGAGCCAGGGGGGAAAAGTCATGCTGGTCCTCACTGCCTCCGGGAACCCCTTCAAATGCCCCACACCTTTTGGACCTCTCTGCTTTCCTGTGGACTAGAACCTCAAAACCGCCATTTTTCACTCTCGGCACACTCCGCAGCAAAAAATGCAAACGTCCAGCCGCTGCTCCCACAGCAAAGGAGCCAGGGGGTAAAAGTCATGCTGGTCCTCACTGCCTCTGGGAACCCCTTCAAATGCCCCACACCTTTTGGACCTCTCTGCTTTCCTGTGGACTAGAACCTCAAAACCGCCATTTTTCACTCTCGTCAGCCTCCGGAGCAAAAAATGCAAACGTCCAGCCGCTGCTCCCACAGCAAAGGAGCCAGGGGGGAAAAGTCATGCTGGTCCTCACTGCCTCCGGGAACCCCTTCAAATGCCCCACACCTTTTGGACCTCTCTGCTTTCCTGTGGACTATAACCTCAAAAGAACTATTTTTCACTCTCGGCACACTCCGGAGCAAAAAACGCAAACGTTTAGCCGCTGCTCCCACAGCAAAGGAGCCAGGGGGGAAAAGTCATGCTGGTCCTCACTGCCTCTGGGAACCCCTTCAAATGCCCCACACCTTTTGGACCTCTCTGCTTTCCTGTGGACTATAACCTCAAAAGAACTATTTTTCACTCTCGGCACACTCCGGAGCAAAAAACGCAAACGTCCAGCCGCTGCTCCCACAGCAAAGGAGCCAGGGGGGAAAAGTCATGCTGGTCCTCACTGCCTCCGGGAACCCCTTCAAATGCCCCACACCTTTTGGACCTCTCTGCTTTCCTGTGGACTAGAACCTCAAAACTGCCATTTTTCACTCTCGGCACACTCCGGAGCAAAAAACGCAAACGTCCAGCCGCTGCTCCCACAGCAAAGGAGCCAGGGGGGAAAAGTCATGCTGGTCCTCACTGCCTCCGGGAACCCCTTCAAATGCCCCACACCTTTTGGACCTCTCTGCTTTCCTGTGGACTAGAACCTCAAAACCGCCATTTTCACTTTCGTCAGGCTCTGGAGCAAAAAACGCAAACGTCCAGCCGCTGCTCCCACAGCAAAGGAGCCAGGGGGGAAAAGTCATGCTGGTCCTCACTGCCTCCGGGAACCCCTTCAAATGCCCCACACCTTTTGGACCTCTCTGCTTTCCTGTGGACTAGAACCTCAAAACCGCCATTTTTCACTCTCGGCACACTCCGGAGCAAAAAATGCAAACGTCCAGCCGCTGCTCCCACAGCAAAGGAGCCAGGGGGGAAAAGTCATGCTGGTCCTCACTGCCTCCGGGAACCCCTTCAAATGCCCCACACCTTTTGGACCTCTCTGCTTTCCTGTGGACTAGAACCTCAAAACCGCCATTTTTCACTCTCGGCACACTCCGGAGCAAAAAACGCAAACGTCCAGCCGCTGCTCCCACAGCAAAGGAGCCAGGGGGGAAAAGTCATGCTGGTCCTCACTGCCTCCGGGAACCCCTTCAAATGCCCCACACCTTTTGGACCTCTCTGCTTTCCTGTGGACTATAACCTCAAAACCGTCATTTTTCACTCTCGTCAGCCTCCGGAGCAAAAAACGCAAACGTCCAGCCGCTGCTCCCACAGCAAAGGAGCCAGGGGGGAAAAGTCATGCTGGTCCTCACTGCCTCTGGGAACCCCTTCAAATGCCCCACACCTTTTGGACCTCTCTGCTTTCCTGTGGACTAGAACCTCAAAACCGCCATTTTTCACTCTCGGCACACTCCGGAGCAAAAAACGCAAACGTCCAGCCGCTGCTCCCACAGCAAAGGAGCCAGGGGGGAAAAGTCATGCTGGTCCTCACTGCCTCCGGGAACCCCTTCAAATGCCCCACACCTTTTGGACCTCTCTGCTTTCCTGTGGACTATAACCTCAAAACCGTCATTTTTCACTCTCGTCAGCCTCCGGAGCAAAAAACGCAAACGTCCAGCCGCTGCTCCCACAGCAAAGGAGCCAGGGGGGAAAAGTCATGCTGGTCCTCACTGCCTCCGGGAACCCCTTCAAATGCCCCACACCTTTTGGACCTCTCTGCTTTCCTGTGGAATATAACCTCAAAAGAACTATTTTTCACTCTCGGCACACTCCGGAGCAAAAAACGCAAACGTCCAGCCGCTGCTCCCACAGCAAAGGAGCCAGGGGGGAAAAGTCATGCTGGTCCTCACTGCCTCCGGGAACCCCTTCAAATGCCCCACACCTTTTGGACCTCTCTGCTTTCCTGTGGACTAGAACCTCAAAACCGCCATTTTTCACTTTCGTCAGGCTCTGGAGCAAAAAACGCAAACGTTTAGCCGCTGCTCCCACAGCAAAGGAGCCAGGGGGGAAAAGTCATGCTGGTCCTCACTGTCTCTGGGAACCCCTTCAAATGCCCCACACCTTTTGGACCTCTCTGCTTTCCTCTGGACTAGAACCTCAAAACCGCCATTTTTCACTCGCGTCAGCCTCCGGAGCAAAAAATGCAAACGTCCAGCCGCTGCTCCCACAGCAAAGGAGCCAGGGGGGAAAAGTCATGCTGGTCCTCACTGCCTCCGGGAACCCCTTCAAATGCCCCACACCTTTTGGACCTCTCTGCTTTCCTGTGGACTATAACCTCAAAAGAACTATTTTTCACTCTCGGCACACTCCGGAGCAAAAAACGCAAACGTTTAGCCGCTGCTCCCACAGCAAAGGAGCCAGGGGGGAAAAGTCATGCTGGTCCTCACTGCCTCTGGGAACCCCTTCAATGCCCCACACCTTTTGGACCTCTCTGCTTTCCTGTGGACTATAACCTCAAAACCGCCATTTTTCACTCTCGGCACACTCCGGAGCAAAAAACGCAAACGTCCAGCCGCTGCTCCCACAGCAAAGGAGCCAGGGGGGAAAAGTCATGCTGGTCCTCACTGCCTCCGGGAACCCCTTCAAATGCCCCACACCTTTTGGACCTCTCTGCTTTCCTGTGGACTAGAACCTTAAACCGCCATTTTTCACTCTCGGCACACTCCGGAGCAAAAAACGCAAACGTCCAGCCGCTGCTCCCACAGCAAAGGAGCCAGGGGGGAAAAGTCATGCTGGTCCTCACTGCCTCCGGGAACCCCTTCAAATGCCCCACACCTTTTGGACCTCTCTGCTTTCCTGTGGACTAGAACCTTAAACCGCCATTTTTCACTTTCGTCAGGCTCTGGAGCAAAAAACGCAAACGTTTAGCCGCTGCTCCCACAGCAAAGGAGCCAGGGGGGAAAAGTCATGCTGGTCCTCACTGCCGCCGGGAACCCCTTCAAATGCCCCACACCTTTTGGACCTCTCTGCTTTCCTGTGGACTAGAACCTCAAAACCGCCATTTTTCACTCTCGTCAGCCTCCGGAGCAAAAAATGCAAACGTCCAGCCGCTGCTCCCACAGCAAAGGAGCCAGGGGGGAAAAGTCATGCTGGTCCTCACTGCCTCCGGGAACCCCTTCAAATGCCCCACACCTTTTGGACCTCTCTGCTTTCCTGTGGACTATAACGTCAAAAGAACTATTTTTCACTCTCGGCACACTCCGGAGCAAAAAACGCAAACGTTTAGCCGCTGCTCCCACAGCAAAGGAGCCAGGGGGGAAAAGTCATGCTGGTCCTCACTGCCTCTGGGAACCCCTTCAAATGCCCCACACCTTTTGGACCTCTCTGCTTTCCTGTGGACTAGAACCTCAAAACCGCCATTTTTCACTCTCGGCACACTCCGGAGCAAAAAACGCAAACGTCCAGCCGCTACTCCCACAGCAAAGGAGCCAGGGGGAAAAAGTCATGCTGGTCCTCACTGCCTCCGGGAACCCCTTCAAATGCCCCACACCTTTTGGACCTCTCTGCTTTCCTGTGGACTATAACCTTAAACCGCCATTTTTCACTTTCGTCAGGCTCTGGAGCAAAAAACGCAAACGTCCAGCCGCTGCTCCCACAGCAAAGGAGCCAGGGGGGAAAAGTCATGCTGGTCCTCACTGCCTCCGGGAACCCCTTCAAATGCCCCACACCTTTTGGACCTCTCTGCTTTCCTGTGGACTAGAACCTCAAAACCGCCATTTTTCACTCTCGTCAGCCTCCGGAGCAAAAAATGCAAACGTCCAGCCGCTGCTCCCACAGCAAAGGAGCCAGGGGGGAAAAGTCATGCTGGTCCTCACTGCCTCCGGGAACCCCTTCAAATGCCCCACACCTTTTGGACCTCTCTGCTTTCCTGTGGACTAGAACCTCAAAACCGCCATTTTTCACTTTCGTCAGGCTCTGGAGCAAAAAACGCAAACGTTTAGCTGCTGCTCCCACAGCAAAGGAGCCAGGGGGGAAAAGTCATGCTGGTCCTCACTGTCTCTGGGAACCCCTTCAAATGCCCCACACCTTTTGGACCTCTCTGCTTTCCTCTGGACTAGAACCTCAAAACCGCCATTTTTCACTCTCGTCAGCCTCCGGAGCAAAAAATGCAAACGTCCAGCCGCTGCTCCCACAGCAAAGGAGCCAGGGGGGAAAAGTCATGCTGGTCCTCACTGCCTCCGGGAACCCCTTCAAATGCCCCACACCTTTTGGACCTCTCTGCTTTCCTGTGGACTAGAACCTCAAAAGAACTATTTTTAACTCTCGGCACACTCCGGAGCAAAAAACGCAAACGTTTAGCCGCTGCTCCCACAGCAAAGGAGCCAGGGGGGAAAAGTCATGCTGGTCCTCACTGCCTCTGGGAACCCCTTCAAATGCCCCACACCTTTTGGACCTCTCTGCTTTCCTGTGGACTAGAACCTCAAAACCGCCATTTTTCACTCTCGGCACACTCCGGAGCAAAAAACGCAAACGTCCAGCCGCTGCTCCCACAGCAAAGGAGCCAGGGGGGAAAAGTCATGCTGGTCCTCACTGCCTCTGGGAACCCCTTCAAATGCCCCACACCTTTTGGACCTCTCTGCTTTCCTGTGGACTAGAACCTCAAAACCGCCATTTTTCACTCTCGGCACACTCCGGAGCAAAAAACGCAAACGTCCAGCCGCTGCTCCCACAGCAAAGGAGCCAGGGGGGAAAAGTCATGCTGGTCCTCACTGCCTCCGGGAACCCCTTCAAATGCCCCACACCTTTTGGACCTCTCTGCTTTCCTGTGGACTAGAACCTCAAAACCGCCATTTTTCACTCTCGGCACACTCCGGAGCAAAAAACGCAAACGTCCAGCCGCTGCTCCCACAGCAAAGGAGCCAGGGGGGAAAAGTCATGCTGGTCCTCACTGCCTCCGGGAACCCCTTCAAATGCCCCACACCTTTTGGACCTCTCTGCTTTCCTGTGGACTAGAACCTCAAAACCGACATTTTTCACTCTCGGCACACTCCGGAGCAAAAAACGCAAACGTCCAGCCGCTGCTCCCACAGCAAAGGAGCCAGGGGGGAAAAGTCATGCTGGTCCTCACTGCCTCCGGGAACCCCTTCAAATGCCCCACACCTTTTGGACCTCTCTGCTTTCCTGTGGACTATAACCTCAAAAGAACTATTTTTCACTCTCGGCACACTCCGGAGCAAAAAACGCAAACGTTTAGCCGCTGCTCCCACAGCAAAGGAGCCAGGGGGGAAAAGTCATGCTGGTCCTCACTGCCTCTGGGAACCCCTTCAAATGCCCCACACCTTTTGGACCTCTCTGCTTTCCTGTGGACTAGAACCTCAAAACCGCCATTTTTCACTCTCGGCACACTCCGGAGCAAAAAACGCAAACGTCCAGCCGCTGCTCCCACAGCAAAGGAGCCAGGGGGGAAAAGTCATGCTGGTCCTCACTGCCTCCGGGAACCCCTTCAAATGCCCCACACCTTTTGGACCTCTCTGCTTTCCTGTGGACTAGAACCTCAAAACCGCCATTTTTCACTCTCGGCACACTCCGGAGCAAAAAACGCAAACGTCCAGCCGCTGCTCCCACAGCAAAGGAGCCAGGGGGGAAAAGTCATGCTGGTCCTCACTGCCTCCGGGAACCCCTTCAAATGCCCCACACCTTTTGGACCTCTCTGCTTTCCTGTGGACTAGAACCTCAAAACCGCCATTTTTCACTTTCGTCAGGCTCTGGAGCAAAAAACGCAAACGTTTAGCTGCTGCTCCCACAGCAAAGGAGCCAGGGGGGAAAAGTCATGCTGGTCCTCACTGTCTCTGGGAACCCCTTCAAATGCCCCACACCTTTTGGACCTCTCTGCTTTCCTCTGGACTAGAACCTCAAAACCGCCATTTTTCACTCTCGTCAGCCTCCGGAGCAAAAAATGCAAACGTCCAGCCGCTGCTCCCACAGCAAAGAAGCCAGGGGGGAAAAGTCATGCTGGTCCTCACTGCCTCCGGGAACCCCTTCAAATGCCCCACACCTTTTGGACCTCTCTGCTTTCCTGTGGACTATAACCTCAAAAGAACTATTTTTAACTCTCGGCACACTCCGGAGCAAAAAACGCAAACGTTTAGCCGCTGCTCCCACAGCAAAGGAGCCAGGGGGGAAAAGTCATGCTGGTCCTCACTGCCTCTGGGAACCCCTTCAAATGCCCCACACCTTTTGGACCTCTCTGCTTTCCTGTGGACTAGAACCTCAAAACCGCCATTTTTCACTCTCGGCACACTCCGGAGCAAAAAACGCAAACGTCCAGCCGCTGCTCCCACAGCAAAGGAGCCAGGGGGGAAAAGTCATGCTGGTCCTCACTGCCTCCGGGAACCCCTTCAAATGCCCCACACCTTTTGGACCTCTCTGCTTTCCTGTGGACTATAACCTCAAAAGCGCCATTTTTCACTCTCGGCACACTCCGGAGCAAAAAACGCAAACGTCCAGCCGCTGCTCCCACAGCAAAGGAGCCAGGGGGGAAAAGTCATGCTGGTCCTCACTGCCTCCGGGAACCCCTTCAAATGCCCCACACCTTTTGGACCTCTCTGCTTTCCTGTGGACTAGAACCTCAAAACCGCCATTTTTCACTCTCGGCACACTCCGGAGCAAAAAACGCAAACGTCCAGCCGCTGCTCCCACAGCAAAGGAGCCAGGGGGGAAAAGTCATGCTGGTCCTCACTGCCTCCGGGAACCCCTTCAAATGCCCCACACCTTTTGGACCTCTCTGCTTTCCTGTGGACTAGAACCTCAAAACCGCCATTTTTCACTCTCGGCACCCTCCGGAGCAAAAAACGCAAACGTCCAGCCGCTGCTCCCACAGCAAAGGAGCCAGGGGGGAAAAGTCATGCTGGTCCTCACTGCCTCCGGGAACCCCTTCAAATGCCCCACACCTTTTGGACCTCTCTGCTTTCCTGTGGACTAGAACCTCAAAACCGCCATTTTTCACTCTCGGCACACTCCGGAGCAAAAAACGCAAACGTCCAGCCGCTGCTCCCACAGCAAAGGAGCCAGGGGGGAAAAGTCATGCTGGTCCTCACTGCCTCCGGGAACCCCTTCAAATGCCCCACACCTTTTGGACCTCTCTGCTTTCCTGTGGACTAGAACCTCAAAACCGCCATTTTTCACTTTCGTCAGGCTCTGGAGCAAAAAACGCAAACGTTTAGCCCCTGCTCCCACAGCAAAGGAGCCAGGGGGGAAAAGTCATGCTGGTCCTCACTGTCTCTGGGAACCCCTTCAAATGCCCCACACCTTTTGGACCTCTCTGCTTTCCTCTGGACTAGAACCTCAAAACCGCCATTTTTCACTCTCGTCAGCCTCCGGAGCAAAAAATGCAAACGTCCAGCCGCTGCTCCCACAGCAAAGGAGCCAGGGGGGAAAAGTCATGCTGGTCCTCACTGCCTCCGGGAACCCCTTCAAATGCCCCACACCTTTTGGACCTCTCTGCTTTCCTGTGGACTATAACCGCAAAAGAACTATTTTTCACTCTCGGCACACTCCGGAGCAAAAATTGCAAACGTTTAGCCGCTGCTCCCACAGCAAAGGAGCCAGGGGGGAAAAGTCATGCTGGTCCTCACTGCCTCTGGGAACCCCTTCAAATGCCCCACACCTTTTGGACCTCTCTGCTTTCCTGTGGACTATAACCTCAAAACCGCCATTTTTCACTCTCGGCACACTCCGGAGCAAAAAACGCAAACGTCCAGCCGCTGCTCCCACAGCAAAGGAGCCAGGGGGGAAAAGTCATGCTGGTCCTCACTGCCTCCGGGAACCCCTTCAAATGCCCCACACCTTTTGGACCTCTCTGCTTTCCCGTGGACTATAACCTCAAAACCGACATTTTTCACTCTCGGCACACTCCGGAGCAAAAAACGCAAACGTCCAGCCGCTGCTCCCACAGCAAAGGAGCCAGGGGGGAAAAGTCATGCTGGTCCTCACTGCCTCCGGGAACCCCTTCAAATGGCCCACACCTTTTGGACCTCTCTGCTTTCCTGTGGACTATAACCTCAAAACCGCCATTTTCACTTTCGTCAGCCTCCGGAGCAAAAAACGCAAACGTCCAGCCGCTGCTCCCACAGCAAAGAAGCCAGGGGGGAAAAGTCATGCTGGTCCTCACTGCCTCCAGGAACCCCTTCAAATGCCCCACACCTTTTGGACCTCTCTGCTTTCCTGTGGACTAGAACCTCAAAACCGCCATTTTTCACTCTCGTCAGCCTCCGGAGCAAAAAATGCAAACGTCCAGCCGCTGCTCCCACAGCAAAGGAGCCAGGGGGGAAAAGTCATGCTGGTCCTCACTGCCTCCGGGAACCCCTTCAAATGCCCCACACCTTTTGGACCTCTCTGCTTTCCTGTGGACTATAACCTCAAAACCGACATTTTTCACTCTCGGCACACTCCGGAGCAAAAAACGCAAACGTCCAGCCGCTGCTCCCACAGCAAAGGAGCCAGGGGGGAAAAGTCATGCTGGTCCTCACTGCCTCCGGGAACCCCTTCAAATGCCCCACACCTTTTGGACCTCTCTGCTTTCCTGTGGACTAGAACCTCAAAACCGCCATTTTTCACTCTCGGCACACTCCGGAGCAAAAAACGCAAACGTCCAGCCGCTGCTCCCACAGCAAAGGAGCCAGGGGGGAAAAGTCATGCTGGTCCTCACTGCCTCCGGGAACCCCTTCAAATGCCCCACACCTTTTGGACCTCTCTGCTTTCCTGTGGACTAGAACCTCAAAACCGCCATTTTTCACTCTCGGCACACTCCGGAGCAAAAAACGCAAACGTCCAGCCGCTGCTCCCACAGCAAAGGAGCCAGGGGGGAAAAGTCATGCTGGTCCTCACTGCCTCCGGGAACCCCTTCAAATGCCCCACACCTTTTGGACCTCTCTGCTTTCCTGTGGACTAGAACCTCAAAACCGCCATTTTTCACTCTCGGCACACTCCGGAGCAAAAAACGCAAACGTCCAGCCGCTGCTCCCACAGCAAAGGAGCCAGGGGGGAAAAGTCATGCTGGTCCTCACTGCCTCCGGGAACCCCTTCAAATGCCCCACACCTTTTGGACCTCTCTGCTTTCCTGTGGACTAGAACCTCAAAACCGCCATTTTTCACTCTCGGCACCCTCCGGAGCAAAAAACGCAAACGTCCAGCCGCTGCTCCCACAGCAAAGAAGCCAGGGGGGAAAAGTCATGCTGGTCCTCACTGCCTCCGGGAACCCCTTCAAATGCCCCACACCTTTTGGACCTCTCTGCTTTCCTGTGGACTAGAACCTCAAAACCGCCATTTTTCACTCTCGGCACACTCCGGAGCAAAAAAGGCAAACGTCCAGCCGCTGCTCCCACAGCAAAGGAGCCAGGGGGGAAAAGTCATGCTGGTCCTCACTGCCTCCGGGAACCCCTTCAAATGCCCCACACCTTTTGGACCTCTCTGCTTTCCTGTGGACTAGAACCTCAAAACCGACATTTTTCACTCTCGGCACACTCCGGAGCAAAAAACGCAAACGTCCAGCCGCTGCTCCCACAGCAAAGGAGCCAGGGGGGAAAAGTCATGCTGGTCCTCACTGCCTCCGGGAACCCCTTCAAATGCCCCACACCTTTTGGACCTCTCTGCTTTCCTGTGGACTAGAACCTCAAAACCGCCATTTTTCACTCTCGGCACACTCCGGAGCAAAAAACGCAAACGTCCAGCCGCTGCTCCCACAGCAAAGGAGCCAGGGGGGAAAAGTCATGCTGGTCCTCACTGCCTCCGGGAACCCCTTCAAATGCCCCACACCTTTTGGACCTCTCTGCTTTCCTGTGGACTAGAACCTCAAAACCGCCATTTTTCACTTTCGTCAGCCTCCGGAGCAAAAAACGCAAACGTCCAGCCGCTGCTCCCACAGCAAAGGAGCCAGGGGGGAAAAGTCATGCTGGTCCTCACTGCCTCCGGGAACCCCTTCAAATGCCCCACACCTTTTGGACCTCTCTGCTTTCCTGTGGACTAGAACCTCAAAAGCACTATTTTTCACTCTCGGCACACTCCGGAGCAAAAAACGCAAACGTCCAGCCGCTGCTCCCACAGCAAAGGAGCCAGGGGGGAAAAGTCATGCTGGTCCTCACTGCCTCCGGGAACCCCTTCAAATGCCCCACACCTTTTGGACCTCTCTGCTTTCCTGTGGACTAGAACCTCAAAACCGCCATTTTTCACTCTCGGCACACTCCGCAGCAAAAAACGCAAACGTCCAGCCGCTGCTCCCACAGCAAAGGAGCCAGGGGGGAAAAGTCATGCTGGTCCTCACTGCCTCCGGGAACCCCTTCAAATGCCCCACACCTTTTGGACCTCTCTGCTTTCCTGTGGACTAGAACCTCAAAACCGCCATTTTTCACTTTCGTCAGCCTCTGGAGCAAAAAACGCAAACGTCCAGCCGCTGCTCCCACAGCAAAGGAGCCAGGGGGGAAAAGTCATGCTGGTCCTCACTGCCTCCGGGAACCCCTTCAAATGCCCCACACCTTTTGGACCTCTCTGCTTTCCTGTGGACTAGAACCTCAAAACCGCCATTTTTCACTCTCGGCACACTCCGCAGCAAAAAACGCAAACGTCCAGCCGCTGCTCCCACAGCAAAGGAGCCAGGGGGGAAAAGTCATGCTGCTCCTCACTGCCTCCGGGAACCCCTTCAAATGCCCCACACCTTTTGGACCTCTCTGCTTTCCTGTGGACTAGAACCTCAAAACCGCCATTTTTCACTCTCGGCACCCTCCGGAGCAAAAAACGCAAACGTCCAGCCGCTGCTCCCACAGCAAAGGAGCCAGGGGGGAAAAGTCATGCTGGTCCTCACTGCCTCCGGGAACCCCTTCAAATGCCCCACACCTTTTGGACCTCTCTGCTTTCCTGTGGACTAGAACCTCAAAACCGCCATTTTTCACTTTCGTCAGCCTCCGGAGCAAAAAACGCAAACGTCCAGCCGCTGCTCCCACAGCAAAGGAGCCAGGGGGGAAAAGTCATGCTGGTCCTCACTGCCTCCGGGAACCCCTTCAAATGCCCCACACCTTTTGGACCTCTCTGCTTTCCTGTGGACTAGAACCTCAAAACCGCCATTTTTCACTCTCGGCACACTCCGGAGCAAAAAACGCAAACGTCCAGCCGCTGCTCCCACAGCAAAGGAGCCAGGGGGGAAAAGTCATGCTGGTCCTCACTGCCTCCGGGAACCCCTTCAAATGCCCCACACCTTTTGGACCTCTCTGCTTTCCTGTGGACTAGAACCTCAAAACCGCCATTTTTCACTCTCGGCACCCTCCGGAGCAAAAAACGCAAACGTCCAGCCGCTGCTCCCACAGCAAAGGAGCCAGGGGGGAAAAGTCATGCTGCTCCTCACTGCCTCCGGGAACCCCTTCAAATGCCCCACACCTTTTGGACCTCTCTGCTTTCCTGTGGACTAGAACCTCAAAACCGCCATTTTTCACTCTCGGCACACTCCGAAACAAAAAACGCAAACGTCCAGCCGCTGCTCCCACAGCAAAGGAGCCAGGGGGGAAAAGTCATGCTGGTCCTCACTGCCTCCGGGAACCCCTTCAAATGCCCCACACCTTTTGGACCTCTCTGCTTTCCTGTGGACTAGAACCTCAAAACCGCCATTTTTCACTCTCGGCACACTCCGGAGCAAAAAATGCAAAAGTCCAGCCGCTGCTCCCACAGCAAAGGAGCCAGGGGGGAAAAGTCATGCTGGTCCTCACTGCCTCTGGGAACCCCTTCAAATGCCCCACACCTTTTGGACCTCTCTGCTTTCCTGTGGACTAGAACCTCAAAACTGCCATTTTTCACTCTCGGCACACTCCGGAGCAAAAAACGCAAACGTCCAGCCGCTGCTCCCACAGCAAAGGAGCCAGGGGGGAAAAGTCATGCTGGTCCTCACTGCCTCCGGGAACCCCTTCAAATGCCCCACACCTTTTGGACCTCTCTGCTTTCCTGTGGACTAGAACCTCAAAAGCACTATTTTTCACTCTCGGCACACTCCGGAGCAAAAAACGCAAACGTCCAGCCGCTGCTCCCACAGCAAAGGAGCCAGGGGGGAAAAGTCATGCTGGTCCTCACTGCCTCCGGGAACCCCTTCAAATGCCCCACACCTTTTGGACCTCTCTGCTTTCCTGTGGACTAGAACCTCAAAACCGCCATTTTTCACTTTCGTCAGCCTCCGGAGCAAAAAACGCAAACGTCCAGCCGCTGCTCCCACAGCAAAGGAGCCAGGGGGGAAAAGTCATGCTGGTCCTCACTGCCTCCGGGAACCCCTTCAAATGCCCCACACCTTTTGGACCTCTCTGCTTTCCTGTGGACTAGAACCTCAAAACCGCCATTTGTCACTCTCGGCACACTCCGGAGCAAAAAACGCAAACGTCCAGCCGCTGCTCCCACAGCAAAGGAGCCAGGGGGGAAAAGTCATGCTGGTCCTCACTGCCTCCGGGAACCCCTTCAAATGCCCCACACCTTTTGGACCTCTCTGCTTTCCTGTGGACTAGAACCTCAAAACCGCCATTTTTCACTCTCGGCACACTCCGGAGCAAAAAACGCAAACGTCCAGCCGCTGCTCCCACAGCAAAGGAGCCAGGGGGGAAAAGTCATGCTGGTCCTCACTGCCTCCGGGAACCCCTTCAAATGCCCCACACCTTTTGGACCTCTCTGCTTTCCTGTGGACTAGAACCTCAAAACCGCCATTTTTCACTTTCGTCAGCCTCCGGAGCAAAAAACGCAAACGTCCAGCCGCTGCTCCCACAGCAAAGGAGCCAGGGGGGAAAAGTCATGCTGGTCCTCACTGCCTCCGGGAACCCCTTCAAATGCCCCACACCTTTTGGACCTCTCTGCTTTCCTGTGGACTAGAACCTCAAAACCGCCATTTTTCACTCTCGGCACACTCCGGAGCAAAAAACGCAAACGTCCAGCCGCTGCTCCCACAGCAAAGGAGCCAGGGGGGAAAAGTCATGCTGGTCCTCACTGCCTCCAGGAACCCCTTCAAATGCCCCACACCTTTTGGACCTCTCTGCTTTCCTGTGGACTAGAACCTCAAAACCGCCATTTTTCACTCTCGGCACACTCCGGAGCAAAAAACGAAAACGTCCAGCCGCTGCTCCCACAGCAAAGGAGCCAGGGGGGAAAAGTCATGCTGGTCCTCACTGCCTCCGGGAACCCCTTCAAATGCCCCACACCTTTTGGACCTCTCTGCTTTCCTGTGGACTAGAACCTCAAAACCGCCATTTTTCACTCTCGGCACCCTCCGGAGCAAAAAACGCAAACGTCCAGCCGCTGCTCCCACAGCAAAGGAGCCAGGGGGGAAAAGTCATGCTGGTCCTCACTGCCTCCGGGAACCCCTTCAAATGCCCCACACCTTTTGGACCTCTCTGCTTTCCTGTGGACTAGAACCTCAAAACCGCCATTTTTCACTCTCGGCACACTCCGGAGCAAGAAACGCAAACGTCCAGCCGCTGCTCCCACAGCAAAGGAGCCAGGGGGGAAAAGTCATGCTGGTCCTCACTGCCTCCGGGAACCCCTTCAAATGCCCCACACCTTTTGGACCTCTCTGCTTTCCTGTGGACTAGAACCTCAAAACCGCCATTTTTCACTCTCGGCACACTCCGAAACAAAAAACGCAAACGTCCAGCCGCTGCTCCCACAGCAAAGGAGCCAGGGGGGAAAAGTCATGCTGGTCCTCACTGCCTCCGGGAACCCCTTCAAATGCCCCACACCTTTTGGACCTCTCTGCTTTCCTGTGGACTAGAACCTCAAAACCGCCATTTTCACTTTCGTCAGCCTCCGGAGGAAAAAACGCAAACGTCCAGCCGCTGCTCCCACAGCAAAGGAGCCAGGGGGAAAAGTCATGCTGGTCCTCACTGCCTCCGGGAACCCCTTCAAATGCCCCACACCTTTTGGACCTCTCTGCTTTCCTGTGGACTAGAACCTCAAAACCGCCATTTTTCACTCTCGGCACACTCCGGAGCAAAAGACGCAAACGTCCAGCCGCTGCTCCCACAGCAAAGGAGCCAGGGGGGAAAAGTCATGCTGGTCCTCACTGCCTCCAGGAACCCCTTCAAATGCCCCACACCTTTTGGACCTCTCTGCTTTCCTGTGGACTAGAACCTCAAAACCGCCATTTTTCACTTTCGTCAGCCTCCGGAGCAAAAAACGCAAACGTCCAGCCGCTGCTCCCACAGCAAAGGAGCCAGGGGGGAAAAGTCATGCTGGTCCTCACTGCCTCCGGGAACCCCTTCAAATGCCCCACACCTTTTGGACCTCTCTGCTTTCCTGTGGACTAGAACCTCAAAACCGCCATTTTCACTTTCGTCAGCCTCCGGAGCAAAAAACGCAAACGTCCAGCCGCTGCTCCCACAGCAAAGGAGCCAGGGGGGAAAAGTCATGCTGGTCCTCACTGCCTCCGGGAACCCCTTCAAATGCCCCACACCTTTTGGACCTCTCTGCTTTCCTGTGGACTATAACCTCAAAACCGCCATTTTTCACTCTCGGCACACTCCGGAGCAAAAGACGCAAACGTCCAGCCGCTGCTCCCACAGCAAAGGAGCCAGGGGGGAAAAGTCATGCTGGTCCTCACTGCCTCCAGGAACCCCTTCAAATGCCCCACACCTTTTGGACCTCTCTGCTTTCCTGTGGACTATAGCCTCAAAAGAACTATTTTTCACTCTCGGCACACTCCGGAGCAAAAAACGCAAACGTTTAGCCGCTGCTCCCACAGCAAAGGAGCCAGGGGGGAAAAGTCATGCTGGTCCTCACTGCCTCTTGGAACCCCTTCAAATGCCCCACACCTTTTGGACCTCTCTGCTTTCCTGTGGACTAGAACCTCAAAACCGCCATTTTTCACTCTCGGCACACTCCGGAGCAAAAAACGCAAACGTCCAGCCGCTGCTCCCACAGCAAAGGAGCCAGGGGGGAAAAGTCATGCTGGTCCTCACTGCCTCCGGGAACCCCTTCAAATGCCCCACACCTTTTGGACCTCTCTGCTTTCCTGTGGACTAGAACCTCAAAACTGCCATTTTTCACTCTCGGCACACTCCGGAGCAAAAAACGCAAACGTCCAGCCGCTGCTCCCACAGCAAAGGAGCCAGGGGGGAAAAGTCATGCTGGTCCTCACTGCCTCCGGGAACCCCTTCAAATGCCCCACACCTTTTGGACCTCTCTGCTTTCCTGTGGACTAGAACCTCAAAACCGCCATTTTCACTTTCGTCAGGCTCTGGAGCAAAAAACGCAAACGTCCAGCCGCTGCTCCCACAGCAAAGGAGCCAGGGGGGAAAAGTCATGCTGGTCCTCACTGCCTCTGGGAACCCCTTCAAATGCCCCACACCTTTTGGACCTCTCTGCTTTCCTGTGGACTATAACCTCAAAACCGCCATTTTTCACTCTCGGCACACTCCGGAGCAAAAAATGCAAACGTCCAGCCGCTGCTCCCACAGCAAAGGAGCCAGGGGGGAAAAGTCATGCTGGTCCTCACTGCCTCCGGGAACCCCTTCAAATGCCCCACACCTTTTGGACCTCTCTGCTTTCCTGTGGACTAGAACCTCAAAACCGCCATTTTTCACTCTCGGCACACTCCGGAGCAAAAAACGCAAACGTCCAGCCGCTGCTCCCACAGCAAAGGAGCCAGGGGGGAAAAGTCATGCTGGTCCTCACTGCCTCCGGGAACCCCTTCAAATGCCCCACACCTTTTGGACCTCTCTGCTTTCCTGTGGACTATAACCTCAAAACCGTCATTTTTCACTCTCGTCAGCCTCCGGAGCAAAAAACGCAAACGTCCAGCCGCTGCTCCCACAGCAAAGGAGCCAGGGGGGAAAAGTCATGCTGGTCCTCACTGCCTCCGGGAACCCCTTCAAATGCCCCACACCTTTTGGACCTCTCTGCTTTCCTGTGGACTAGAACCTCAAAACCGCCATTTTTCACTCTCTGCACACTCCGGAGCAAAAAACGCAAACGTCCAGCCGCTGCTCCCACAGCAAAGGAGCCAGGGGGGAAAAGTCATGCTGGTCCTCACTGCCTCCGGGAACCCCTTCAAATGCCCCACACCTTTTGGACCTCTCTGCTTTCCTGTGGACTAGAACCTCAAAACCGCCATTTTTCACTCTCGGCACACTCCGGAGCAAAAAACGCAAACGTCCAGCCGCTGCTCCCACAGCAAAGGAGCCAGGGGGGAAAAGTCATGCTGGTCCTCACTGCCTCCGGGAACCCCTTCAAATGCCCCACACCTTTTGGACCTCTCTGCTTTCCTGTGGACTAGAACCTCAAAAGAACTATTTTTCACTCTCGGCACACTCCGGAGCAAAAAACGCAAACGTTTAGCCGCTGCTCCCACAGCAAAGGAGCCAGGGGGGAAAAGTCATGCTGGTCCTCACTGCCTCTGGGAACCCCTTCAAATGCCCCACACCTTTTGGACCTCTCTGCTTTCCTGTGGACTATAACCTCAAAACCGCCATTTTTCACTCTCGGCACACTCCGGAGCAAAAAACACAAACGTCCAGCCGCTGCTCCCACAGCAAAGGAGCCAGGGGGGAAAAGTCATGCTGGTCCTCACTGCCTCCGGGAACCCCTTCAAATGCCCCACACCTTTTGGACCTCTCTGCTTTCCTGTGGACTAGAACCTCAAAACCGCCATTTTTCACTCTCGGCACACTCCGGAGCAAAAAACGCAAGCGTCCAGCCGCTGCTCCCACAGCAAAGGAGCCAGGGGGGAAAAGTCATGCTGGTCCTCACTGCCTCCGGGAACCCCTTCAAATGCCCCACACCTTTTGGACCTCTCTGCTTTCCTGTGGACTAGAACCTCAAAACCGCCATTTTTCACTTTCGTCAGCCTCCGGAGCAAAAAACGCAAACGTCCAGCCGCTGCTCCCACAGAAAAGAAGCCAGGGGGGAAAAGTCATGCTGGTCCTCACTGCCTCCGGGAACCCCTTCAAATGCCCCACACCTTTTGGACCTCTCTGCTTTCCTGTGGACTAGAACCTCAAAACCGCCATTTTTCACTCTCGGCACACTCCGGAGCAAAAAACGCAAACGTCCAGCCGCTGCTCCCACAGCAAAGGAGCCAGGGGGGAAAAGTCATGCTGGTCCTCACTGCCTCCGGGAACCCCTTCAAATGCCCCACACCTTTTGGACCTCTCTGCTTTCCTGTGGACTATAACCTCTAAAGAACTATTTTTCACTCTCGGCACACTCCGGAGCAAAAAACGCAAACGTTTAGCCGCTGCTCCCACAGCAAAGGAGCCAGGGGGGAAAAGTCATGCTGGTCCTCACTGCCTCTGGGAACCCCTTCAAATGCCCCACACCTTTTGGACCTCTCTGCTTTCCTGTGGACTAGAACCTCAAAAGCGCCATTTTTCACTCTCGGCACACTCTGGAGCAAAAAACGCAAACGTCCAGCCGCTGCTCCCACAGAAAAGGAGCCAGGGGGGAAAAGTCATGCTGGTCCTCACTGCCTCCGGGAACCCCTTCAAATGCCCCACACCTTTTGGACCTCTCTGCTTTCCTGTGGACTAGAACCTCAAAACCGCTATTTTCACTTTCGTCAGGCTCTGGAGCAAAAAACGCAAACGTCCAGCCGCTGCTCCCACAGCAAAGGAGCCAGGGGGGAAAAGTCATGCTGGTCCTCACTGCCTCCGGGAACCCCTTCAAATGCCCCACACCTTTTGGACCTCTCTGCTTTCCTGTGGACTAGAACCTCAAAACCGCCATTTTTCACTCTCGGCACACTCCGGAGCAAAAAATGCAAACGTCCAGCCGCTGCTCCCACAGCAAAGGAGCCAGGGGGGAAAAGTCATGCTGGTCCTCACTGCCTCCGGGAACCCCTTCAAATGCCCCACACCTTTTGGACCTCTCTGCTTTCCTGTGGACTAGAACCTCAAAACCGTCATTTTTCACTCTCGTCAGACTCCGGAGCAAAAAACGCAAACGTCCAGCCGCTGCTCCCACAGCAAAGGAGACAGGGGGGAAAAGTCATGCTGGTCCTCACTGCCTCCGGGAACCCCTTCAAATGCCCCACACCTTTTGGACCTCTCTGCTTTCCTGTGGACTAGAACCTCAAAACCGACATTTTTCACTCTCGGCACACTCCGGAGCAAAAAACGCAAACGTCCAGCCGCTGCTCCCACAGCAAAGGAGCCAGGGGGGAAAAGTCATGCTGGTCCTCACTGCCTCCGGGAACCCCTTCAAATGCCCCACACCTTTTGGAGCTCTCTGCTTTCCTGTGGACTAGAACCTCAAAACCGCCATTTTTCACTCTCGGCACACTCCGGAGCAAAAAACGCAAACGTCCAGCCGCTGCTCCCACAGCAAAGGAGCCAGGGGGGAAAAGTCATGCTGGTCCTCACTGCCTCCGGGAACCCCTTCAAATGCCCCACACCTTTTGGACCTCTCTGCTTTCCTGTGGACTAGAACCTTAAACCGCCATTTTTCACTTTCGTCAGGCTCTGGAGCAAAAAACGCAAACGTTTAGCCGCTGCTCCCACAGCAAAGGAGCCAGGGGGGAAAAGTCATGCTGGTCCTCACTGCCTCCGGGAACCCCTTCAAATGCCCCACACCTTTTGGACCTCTCTGCTTTCCTGTGGACTAGAACCTCAAAACCGCCATTTTTCACTCTCGTCAGCCTCCGGAGCAAAAAATGCAAACGTCCAGCCGCTGCTCCCACAGCAAAGGAGCCAGGGGGGAAAAGTCATGCTGGTCCTCACTGCCTCCGGGAACCCCTTCAAATGCCCCACACCTTTTGGACCTCTCTGCTTTCCTGTGGACTATAACGTCAAAAGAACTATTTTTCACTCTCGGCACACTCCGGAGCAAAAAACGCAAACGTTTAGCCGCTGCTCCCACAGCAAAGGAGCCAGGGGGGAAAAGTCATGCTGGTCCTCACTGCCTCTGGGAACCCCTTCAAATGCCCCACACCTTTTGGACCTCTCTGCTTTCCTGTGGACTAGAACCTCAAAACCGCCATTTTTCACTCTCGGCACACTCCGGAGCAAAAAACGCAAACGTCCAGCCGCTACTCCCACAGCAAAGGAGCCAGGGGGAAAAAGTCATGCTGGTCCTCACTGCCTCCGGGAACCCCTTCAAATGCCCCACACCTTTTGGACCTCTCTGCTTTCCTGTGGACTAGAACCTCAAAACTGCCATTTTTCACTTTCGTCAGCCTCCGGAGCAAAAAACGCAAACGTTCAGCCGCTGCTCCCACAGCAAAGGAGCCAGGGGGGAAAAGTCATGCTGGTCCTCACTGCCTCCGGGAACCCCTTCAAATGCCCCACACCTTTTGGACCTCTCTGCTTTCCTGTGGACTAGAACCTCAAAACCGCCATTTTTCACTCTCGGCACACTCCGGAGCAAAAAACGCAAACGTCCAGCCGCTGCTCCCACAGCAAAGAAGCCAGGGGGGAAAAGTCATGCTGGTCCTCACTGCCTCCGGGAACCCCTTCAAATGCCCCACACCTTTTGGACCTCTCTGCTTTCCTGTGGACTAGAACCTCAAAACCGCCATTTTTCACTCTCGGCACACTCCGGAGCAAAAAATGCAAACGTCCAGCCGCTGCTCCCACAGCAAAGGAGCCAGGGGGGAAAAGTCATGCTGGTCCTCACTGCCTCCGGGAACCCCTTCAAATGCCCCACACCTTTTGGACCTCTCTGCTTTCCTGTGGACTAGAACCTCAAAACCGCCATTTTTCACTCTCGGCACACTCCGGAGCAAAAAACGCAAACGTCCAGCCGCTGCTCCCACAGCAAAGGAGCCAGGGGGGAAAAGTCATGCTGGTCCTCACTGCCTCCGGGAACCCCTTCAAATGCCCCACACCTTTTGGACCTCTCTGCTTTCCTGTGGACTAGAACCTCAAAACCGCCATTTTTCACTCTCGGCACACTCCGCAGCAAAAAACGCAAACGTCCAGCCGCTGCTCCCACAGCAAAGGAGCCAGGGGGGAAAAGTCATGCTGGTCCTCACTGCCTCCGGGAACCCCTTCAAATGCCCCACACCTTTTGGACCTCTCTGCTTTCCTGTGGACTAGAACCTCAAAACCGCCATTTTTCACTTTCGTCAGCCTCCGGAGCAAAAAACGCAAACGTCCAGCCGCTGCTCCCACAGCAAAGAAGCCAGGGGGGAAAAGTCATGCTGGTCCTCACTGCCTCTGGGAAACCCTTCAAATGCCCCACACCTTTTGGACCTCTCTGCTTTCCTGTGGACTATAACCTCAAAACCGCCATTTTTCACTCTCGGCACACTCCGGAGCAAAAAACGCAAACGTCCAGCCGCTGCTCCCACAGCAAAGGAGCCAGGGGGGAAAAGTCATGCTGGTCCTCACTGCCTCCAGGAACCCCTTCAAATGCCCCACACCTTTTGGACCTCTCTGCTTTCCTGTGGACTAGAACCTCAAAAGCGCCATTTTTCACTCTCGGCACACTCCGGAGCAAAAAACGCAAACGTCCAGCCGCTGCTCCCACAGCAAAGGAGCCAGGGGGGAAAAGTCATGCTGGTCCTCACTGCCTCCGGGAACCCCTTCAAATGCCCCACACCTTTTGGACCTCTCTGCTTTCCTGTGGACTAGAACCTCAAAACCGCCATTTTTCACTCTCGGCACACTCCGGAGCAAAAAACGCAAACGTCCAGCCGCTGCTCCCACAGCAAAGAAGCCAGGGGGGAAAAGTCATGCTGGTCCTCACTGCCTCCGGGAACCCCTTCAAATGCCCCACACCTTTTGGACCTCTCTGCTTTCCTGTGGACTAGAACCTCAAAACTGCCATTTTTCACTTTCGTCAGCCTCCGGAGCAAAAAACGCAAACGTTCAGCCGCTGCTCCCACAGCAAAGGAGCCAGGGGGGAAAAGTCATGCTGGTCCTCACTGCCTCCGGGAACCCCTTCAAATGCCCCACACCTTTTGGACCTCTCTGCTTTCCTGTGGACTAGAACCTCAAAACCGCCATTTTTCACTCTCGGCACACTCCGGAGCAAAAAACGCAAACGTCCAGCCGCTGCTCCCACAGCAAAGAAGCCAGGGGGGAAAAGTCATGCTGGTCCTCACTGCCTCCGGGAACCCCTTCAAATGCCCCACACCTTTTGGACCTCTCTGCTTTCCTGTGGACTAGAACCTCAAAACCGCCATTTTTCACTCTCGGCACACTCCGGAGCAAAAAACGCAAACGTCCAGCCGCTGCTCCCACAGCAAAGGAGCCAGGGGGGAAAAGTCATGCTGGTCCTCACTGCCTCCGGGAACCCCTTCAAATGCCCCACACCTTTTGGAGCTCTCTGCTTTCCTGTGGACTAGAACCTCAAAACCGCCATTTTTCACTCTCGGCACACTCCGGAGCAAAAAACGCAAACGTCCAGCCGCTGCTCCCACAGCAAAGGAGCCAGGGGGGAAAAGTCATGCTGGTCCTCACTGCCTCCGGGAACCCCTTCAAATGCCCCACACCTTTTGGACCTCTCTGCTTTCCTGTGGACTAGAACCTCCAAACCGCCATTTTTCACTCTCGGCACACTCCGGAGCAAAAAACGCAAACGTCCAGCCGCTGCTCCCACAGCAAAGGAGCCAGGGGGGAAAAGTCATGCTGGTCCTCACTGCCTCCGGGAACCCCTTCAAATGCCCCACACCTTTTGGACCTCTCTGCTTTCCTGTGGACTAGAACCTCAAAACCGCCATTTTTCACTTTCGTCAGCCTCCGGAGCAAAAAACGCAAACGTCCAGCCGCTGCTCCCACAGCAAAGAAGCCAGGGGGGAAAAGTCATGCTGGTCCTCACTGCCTCCGGGAAACCCTTCAAATGCCCCACACCTTTTGGACCTCTCTGCTTTCCTGTGGACTAGAACCTCAAAACCGCCATTTTTCACTCTCGGCACACTCCGGAGCAAAAAACGCAAACGTCCAGCCGCTGCTCCCACAGCAAAGGAGCCAGGGGGGAAAAGTCATGCTGGTCCTCACTGCCTCCGGGAACCCCTTCAAATGCCCCACACCTTTTGGACCTCTCTGCTTTCCTGTGGACTAGAACCTCAAAACTGCCATTTTTCACTTTCGTCAGCCTCCGGAGCAAAAAACGCAAACGTTCAGCCGCTGCTCCCACAGCAAAGGAGCCAGGGGGGAAAAGTCATGCTGGTCCTCACTGCCTCCGGGAACCCCTTCAAATGCCCCACACCTTTTGGACCTCTCTGCTTTCCTGTGGACTAGAACCTCAAAACCGCCATTTTTCACTCTCGGCACACTCCGGAGCAAAAAACGCAAACGTCCAGCCGCTGCTCCCACAGCAAAGAAGCCAGGGGGGAAAAGTCATGCTGGTCCTCACTGCCTCCGGGAACCCCTTCAAATGCCCCACACCTTTTGGACCTCTCTGCTTTCCTGTGGACTAGAACCTCAAAACCGCCATTTTTCACTCTCGGCACACTCCGGAGCAAAAAATGCAAACGTCCAGCCGCTGCTCCCACAGCAAAGGAGCCAGGGGGGAAAAGTCATGCTGGTCCTCACTGCCTCCGGGAACCCCTTCAAATGCCCCACACCTTTTGGACCTCTCTGCTTTCCTGTGGACTAGAACCTCAAAACCGCCATTTTTCACTCTCGGCACACTCCGGAGCAAAAAACGCAAACGTCCAGCCGCTGCTCCCACAGCAAAGGAGCCAGGGGGGAAAAGTCATGCTGGTCCTCACTGCCTCCGGGAACCCCTTCAAATGCCCCACACCTTTTGGACCTCTCTGCTTTCCTGTGGACTAGAACCTCAAAACCGCCATTTTTCACTCTCGGCACACTCCGCAGCAAAAAACGCAAACGTCCAGCCGCTGCTCCCACAGCAAAGGAGCCAGGGGGGAAAAGTCATGCTGGTCCTCACTGCCTCCGGGAACCCCTTCAAATGCCCCACACCTTTTGGACCTCTCTGCTTTCCTGTGGACTAGAACCTCAAAACCGCCATTTTTCACTTTCGTCAGCCTCCGGAGCAAAAAACGCAAACGTCCAGCCGCTGCTCCCACAGCAAAGGCCCCAGCGGGGAAAAGTCATGCTGGTCCTCACTGCCTCCGGGAACCCCTTCAAATGCCCCACACCTTTTGGACCTCTCTGCTTTCCTGTGGACTAGAACCTCAAAACCGCCATTTTTCACTCTCGGCACACTCCGGAGCAAAAAACGCAAACGTCCAGCCGCTGCTCCCACAGCAAAGGAGCCAGGGGGGAAAAGTCATGCTGGTCCTCACTGCCTCCAGGAACCCCTTCAAATGCCCCACACCTTTTGGACCTCTCTGCTTTCCTGTGGACTAGAACCTCAAAAGCGCCATTTTTCACTCTCGGCACACTCCGGAGCAAAAAACGCAAACGTCCAGCCGCTGCTCCCACAGCAAAGGAGCCAGGGGGGAAAAGTCATGCTGGTCCTCACTGCCTCCGGGAAACCCTTCAAATGCCCCACACCTTTTGGACCTCTCTGCTTTCCTGTGGACTAGAACCTCAAAACCGCCATTTTTCACTCTCGGCACACTCCGGAGCAAAAAACGCAAACGTCCAGCCGCTGCTCCCACAGCAAAGAAGCCAGGGGGGAAAAGTCATGCTGGTCCTCACTGCCTCCGGGAACCCCTTCAAATGCCCCACACCTTTTGGACCTCTCTGCTTTCCTGTGGACTAGAACCTCAAAACTGCCATTTTTCACTTTCGTCAGCCTCCGGAGCAAAAAACGCAAACGTTCAGCCGCTGCTCCCACAGCAAAGGAGCCAGGGGGGAAAAGTCATGCTGGTCCTCACTGCCTCCGGGAACCCCTTCAAATGCCCCACACCTTTTGGACCTCTCTGCTTTCCTGTGGACTAGAACCTCAAAACCGCCATTTTTCACTCTCGGCACACTCCGGAGCAAAAAACGCAAACGTCCAGCCGCTGCTCCCACAGCAAAGAAGCCAGGGGGGAAAAGTCATGCTGGTCCTCACTGCCTCCGGGAACCCCTTCAAATGCCCCACACCTTTTGGACCTCTCTGCTTTCCTGTGGACTAGAACCTCAAAACCGCCATTTTTCACTCTCGGCACACTCCGCAGCAAAAAACGCAAACGTCCAGCCGCTGCTCCCACAGCAAAGGAGCCAGGGGGGAAAAGTCATGCTGGTCCTCACTGCCTCCGGGAACCCCTTCAAATGCCCCACACCTTTTGGACCTCTCTGCTTTCCTGTGGACTAGAACCTCAAAACCGACATTTTTCACTCTCGGCACACTCCGGAGCAAAAAACGCAAACGTCCAGCCGCTGCTCCCACAGCAAAGGAGCCAGGGGGGAAAAGTCATGCTGGTCCTCACTGCCTCCGGGAACCCCTTCAAATGCCCCACACCTTTTGGACCTCTCTGCTTTCCTGTGGACTATAACCTCAAAACCGCCATTTTTCACTCTCGGCACACTCCGGAGCAAAAAACGCAAACGTCCAGCCGCTGCTCCCACAGCAAAGGAGCCAGGGGGGAAAAGTCATGCTGGTCCTCACTGCCTCCGGGAACCCCTTCAAATGCCCCACACCTTTTGGACCTCTCTGCTTTCCTGTGGACTAGAACCTCAAAACCGCCATTTTTCACTCTCGGCACACTCCGGAGCAAAAAACGCAAACGTCCAGCCGCTGCTCCCACAGCAAAGGAGCCAGGGGGGAAAAGTCATGCTGGTCCTCACTGCCTCCGGGAACCCCTTCAAATGCCCCACACCTTTTGGACCTCTCTGCTTTCCTGTGGACTAGAACCTCAAAACCGCCATTTTCACTTTCGTCAGCCTCCGGAGCAAAAAACGCAAACGTCCAGCCGCTGCTCCCACAGCAAAGAAGCCAGGGGGGAAAAGTCATGCTGGTCCTCACTGCCTCCGGGAACCCCTTCAAATGCCCCACACCTTTTGGACCTCTCTGCTTTCCTGTGGACTAGAACCTCAAAACCGCCATTTTCACTTTCGTCAGCCTCCGGAGCAAAAAAACGCAAACGTCCAGCCGCTGCTCCCACAGCAAAGAAGCCAGGGGGGAAAAGTCATGCTGGTCCTCACTGCCTCCAGGAACCCCTTCAAATGCCCCACACCTTTTGGACCTCTCTGCTTTCCTGTGGACTAGAACCTCAAAAGCGCCATTTTTCACTCTCGGCACACTCCGGAGCAAAAAACGCAAACGTCCAGCCGCTGCTCCCACAGCAAAGGAGCCAGGGGGGAAAAGTCATGCTGGTCCTCACTGCCTCCGGGAACCCCTTCAAATGCCCCACACCTTTTGGACCTCTCTGCTTTCCTGTGGACTAGAACCTCAAAAAGCCATTTTTCACTCTCGGCACACCCCGGAGCAAAAAACGCAAACGTCCAGCCGCTGTTCCCACAGCAAAGGAGCCAGGGGGGAAAAGTCATGCTGGTCCTCACTGCCTCCGGGAACCCCTTCAAATGCCCCACACCTTTTGGACCTCTCTGCTTTCCTGTGGACTAGAACCTCAAAACCGCCATTTTTCACTCTCGGCACCCTCCGGAGCAAAAAACGCAAACGTCCAGCCGCTGCTCCCACAGCAAAGGAGCCAGGGGGGAAAAGTCATGCTGGTCCTCACTGCCTCCGGGAACCCCTTCAAATGCCCCCCACCTTTTGGACCTCTCTGCTTTCCTGTGGACTAGAACCTCAAAACTGCCATTTTTCACTCTCGGCACACTCCGGAGCAAAAAACGCAAACGTCCAGCCGCTGCTCCCACAGCAAAGGAGCCAGGGGGGAAAAGTCATGCTGGTCCTCACTGCCTCCAGGAACCCCTTCAAATGCCCCACACCTTTTGGACCTCTCTGCTTTCCTGTGGACTATAACCTCAAAACCGCCATTTTTCACTCTCGGCACACTCCGGAGCAAAAAACGCAAACGTCCAGCCGCTGCTCCCACAGCAAAGGAGCCAGGGGGGAAAAGTCATGCTGGTCCTCACTGCCTCCGGGAACCCCTTCAAATGCCCCACACCTTTTGGACCTCTCTGCTTTCCTGTGGACTAGAACCTCAAAACCGCCATTTTTCACTCTCGGCACACTCCGGAGCAAAAAACGCAAACGTCCAGCCGCTGCTCCCACAGCAAAGGAGCCAGGGGGGAAAAGTCATGCTGGTCCTCACTGCCTCCGGGAACCCCTTCAAATGCCCCACACCTTTTGGACCTCTCTGCTTTCCTGTGGACTAGAACCTCAAAACCGCCATTTTTCACTCTCGGCACACTCCGGAGCAAAAAACGCAAACGTCCAGCCGCTGCTCCCACAGCAAAGGAGCCAGGGGGGAAAAGTCATGCTGGTCCTCACTGCCTCCGGGAACCCCTTCAAATGCCCCACACCTTTTGGACCTCTCTGCTTTCCTGTGGACTAGAACCTCAAAACCGACATTTTTCACTCTCGGCACACTCCGGAGCAAAAAACGCAAACGTCCAGCCGCTGCTCCCACAGCAAAGAAGCCAGGGGGGAAAAGTCATGCTGGTCCTCACTGCCTCCGGGAACCCCTTCAAATGCCCCACACCTTTTGGACCTCTCTGCTTTCCTGTGGACTAGAACCTCAAAACCGCCATTTTCACTTTCGTCAGCCTCCGGAGCAAAAAAAACGCAAACGTCCAGACGCTGCTCCCACAGCAAAGAAGCCAGGGGGGAAAAGTCATGCTGGTCCTCACTGCCTCCAGGAACCCCTTCAAATGCCCCACACCTTTTGGACCTCTCTGCTTTCCTGTGGACTAGAACCTCAAAACCGCCATTTTTCACTCTCGGCACACTCCGCAGCAAAAAACGCAAACGTCCAGCCGCTGCTCCCACAGCAAAGGAGCCAGGGGGGAAAAGTCATGCTGGTCCTCACTGCCTCCGGGAACCCCTTCAAATGCCCCACACCTTTTGGACCTCTCTGCTTTCCTGTGGACTAGAACCTCAAAACCGCCATTTTTCACTTTCGTCAGCCTCCGGAGCAAAAAACGCAAACGTCCAGCCGCTGCTCCCACAGCAAAGGAGCCAGGGGGGAAAAGTCATGCTGGTCCTCACTGCCTCCAGGAACCCCTTCAAATGCCCCACACCTTTTGGACCTCTCTGCTTTCCTGTGGACTAGAACCTCAAAAAGCCATTTTTCACTCTCGGCACACCCCGGAGCAAAAAACGCAAACGTCCAGCCGCTGTTCCCACAGCAAAGGAGCCAGGGGGGAAAAGTCATGCTGGTCCTCACTGCCTCCGGGAACCCCTTCAAATGCCCCACACCTTTTGGACCTCTCTGCTTTCCTGTGGACTAGAACCTCAAAACCGCCATTTTTCACTCTCGGCACCCTCCGGAGCAAAAAACGCAAACGTCCAGCCGCTGCTCCCACAGCAAAGGAGCCAGGGGGGAAAAGTCATGCTGGTCCTCACTGCCTCCGGGAACCCCTTCAAATGCCCCACACCTTTTGGACCTCTCTGCTTTCCTGTGGACTAGAACCTCAAAACTGCCATTTTTCACTCTCGGCACACTCCGGAGCAAAAAACGCAAACGTCCAGCCGCTGCTCCCACAGCAAAGGAGCCAGGGGGGAAAAGTCATGCTGGTCCTCACTGCCTCCAGGAACCCCTTCAAATGCCCCACACCTTTTGGACCTCTCTGCTTTCCTGTGGACTAGAACCTCAAAAGCGCCATTTTTCACTCTCGGCACACTCCGCAGCAAAAAACGCAAACGTCCAGCCGCTGCTCCCACAGCAAAGGAGCCAGGGGGGAAAAGTCATGCTGGTCCTCACTGCCTCCGGGAACCCCTTCAAATGCCCCACACCTTTTGGACCTCTCTGCTTTCCTGTGGACTAGAACCTCAAAACCGCCATTTTTCACTCTCGGCACACTCCGCAGCAAAAAACGCAAACGTCCAGCCGCTGCTCCCACAGCAAAGGAGCCAGGGGGGAAAAGTCATGCTGGTCCTCACTGCCTCCGGGAACCCCTTCAAATGCCCCACACCTTTTGGACCTCTCTGCTTTCCTGTGGACTAGAACCTCAAAACCGCCATTTTTCACTCTCAGCACCCTCCGGAGCAAAAAACGCAAACGTCCAGCCGCTGCTCCCACAGCAAAGGAGCCAGGGGGGAAAAGTCATGCTGGTCCTCACTGCCTCCGGGAACCCCTTCAAATGCCCCACACCTTTTGGACCTCTCTGCTTTCCTGTGGACTATAACCTCAAAACCGCCATTTTTCACTCTCGGCACACCCCGGAGCAAAAAACGCAAACGTCCAGCCGCTGCTCCCACAGCAAAGGAGCCAGGGGGGAAAAGTCATGCTGGTCCTCACTGCCTCCGGGAACCCCTTCAAATGCCCCACACCTTTTGGACCTCTCTGCTTTCCTGTGGACTAGAACCTCAAAACCGCCATTTTTCACTCTCGGCACACTCCGGAGCAAAAAACGCAAACGTCCAGCCGCTGCTCCCACAGCAAAGGAGCCAGGGGGGAAAAGTCATGCTGGTCCTCACTGCCTCCGGGAACCCCTTCAAATGCCCCACACCTTTTGGACCTCTCTGCTTTCCTGTGGACTAGAACCTCAAAACCGCCATTTTTCACTCTCGGCACACTCCGCAGCAAAAAACGCAAACGTCCAGCCGCTGCTCCCACAGCAAAGGAGCCAGGGGGGAAAAGTCATGCTGGTCCTCACTGCCTCCGGGAACCCCTTCAAATGCCCCACACCTTTTGGACCTCTCTGCTTTCCTGTGGACTAGAACCTCAAAACCGCCATTTTTCACTCTCGGCACACTCCGGAGCAAAAAACGCAAACGTCCAGCCGCTGCTCCCACAGCAAAGGAGCCAGGGGGGAAAAGTCATGCTGGTCCTCACTGCCTCCGGGAACCCCTTCAAATGCCCCACACCTTTTGGACCTCTCTGCTTTCCTGTGGACTAGAACCTCAAAACCGCCATTTTTCACTCTCGGCACACTCCGGAGCAAAAAACGCAAACGTCCAGCCGCTGCTCCCACAGCAAAGGAGCCAGGGGGGAAAAGTCATGCTGGTCCTCACTGCCTCCGGGAACCCCTTCAAATGCCCCACACCTTTTGGACCTCTCTCCTTTCCTGTGGACTAGAACCTCAAAACCGCCATTTTTCACTCTCGGCACCCTCCGGAGCAAAAAACGCAAACGTCCAGCCGCTGCTCCCACAGCAAAGGAGCCAGGGGGGAAAAGTCATGCTGGTCCTCACTGCCTCCGGGAACCCCTTCAAATGCCCCACACCTTTTGGACCTCTCTGCTTTCCTGTGGACTAGAACCTCAAAACCGCCATTTTTCACTCTCGGCACACTCCGGAGCAAAAAACGCAAACGTCCAGCCGCTGCTCCCACAGCAAAGGAGCCAGGGGGGAAAAGTCATGCTGGTCCTCACTGCCTCCGGGAACCCCTTCAAATGCCCCACACCTTTTGGACCTCTCTGCTTTCCTGTGGACGAGAACCTCAAAACCGACATTTTTCACTCTCGGCAGCCTCCGGAGCAAAAAACGCAAACGTCCAGCCGCTGCTCCCACAGCAAAGGAGCCAGGGGGGAAAAGTCATGCTGGTCCTCACTGCCTCCGGGAACCCCTTCAAATGCCCCACACCTTTTGGACCTCTCTGCTTTCCTGTGGACTAGAACCTCAAAACCGCCATTTTTCACTCTCGGCACACTCCGGAGCAAAAAACGCAAACGTCCAGCCGCTGCTCCCACAGCAAAGGAGCCAGGGGGGAAAAGTCATGCTGGTCCTCACTGCCTCTGGGAACCCCTTCAAATGCCCCACACCTTTTGGACCTCTCTGCTTTCCTGTGGACTAGAACCTCAAAACCGCCATTTTTCACTCTCGGCACACTCCGGAGCAAAAAACGCAAACGTCCAGCCGCTGCTCCCACAGCAAAGGAGCCAGGGGGGAAAAGTCATGCTGGTCCTCACTGCCTCCGGGAACCCCTTCAAATGCCCCACACCTTTTGGACCTCTCTGCTTTCCTGTGGACTAGAACCTCAAAACCGCCATTTTTCACTCTCGGCACACTCCGGAGCAAAAAACGCAAACGTCCAGCCGCTGCTCCCACAGCAAAGGAGCCAGGGGGGAAAAGTCATGCTGGTCCTCACTGCCTCCGGGAACCCCTTCAAATGCCCCACACCTTTTGGACCTCTCTGCTTTCCTGTGGACTAGAACCTCAAAACCGCCATTTTTCACTCTCGGCACACTCCGCAGCAAAAAACGCAAACGTCCAGCCGCTGCTCCCACAGCAAAGGAGCCAGGGGGGAAAAGTCATGCTGGTCCTCACTGCCTCCGGGAACCCCTTCAAATGCCCCACACCTTTTGGACCTCTCTGCTTTCCTGTGGACTAGAACCTCAAAACCGCCATTTTTCACTTTCGTCAGCCTCCGGAGCAAAAAACGCAAACGTCCAGCCGCTGCTCCCACAGCAAAGGAGCCAGGGGGGAAAAGTCATGCTGGTCCTCACTGCCTCCGGGAACCCCTTCAAATGCCCCACACCTTTTGGACCTCTCTGCTTTCCTGTGGACTATAACCTCAAAAGCGCCATCTTTCACTCTCGGCACACTCCAAAGCAAAAAACGCAAACGTCCAGCCGCTGCTCCCACAGCAAAGGAGCCAGGGGGGAAAAGTCATGCTGGTCCTCACTGCCTCCGGGAACCCCTTCAAATGCCCCACACCTTTTGGACCTCTCTGCTTTCCTGTGGACTAGAACCTCAAAACCGCCATTTTTCACTCTCGGCACACTCCGCAGCAAAAAACGCAAACGTCCAGCCGCTGCTCCCACAGCAAAGGAGCCAGGGGGGAAAAGTCATGCTGGTCCTCACTGCCTCCGGGAACCCCTTCAAATGCCCCACACCTTTTGGACCTCTCTGCTTTCCTGTGGACTAGAACCTCAAAACCGCCATTTTTCACTTTCGTCAGCCTCCGGAGCAAAAAACGCAAACGTCCAGCCGCTGCTCCCACAGCAAAGGAGCCAGGGGGGAAAAGTCATGCTGGTCCTCACTGCCTCCGGGAACCCCTTCAAATGCCCCACACCTTTTGGACCTCTCTGCTTTCCTGTGGACTAGAACCTCAAAAGAACTATTTTTCACTCTCGGCACACTCCGGAGCAAAAAACGCAAACGTCCAGCCGCTGCTCCCACAGCAAAGGAGCCAGGGGGGAAAAGTCATGCTGGTCCTCACTGCCTCCGGGAACCCCTTCAAATGCCCCACACCTTTTGGACCTCTCTGCTTTCCTGTGGACTAGAACCTCAAAACCGCCATTTTTCACTCTCGGCACCCTCCGGAGCAAAAAACGCAAACGTCCAGCCGCTGCTCCCACAGCAAAGGAGCCAGGGGGGAAAAGTCATGCTGGTCCTCACTGCCTCCGGGAACCCCTTCAAATGCCCCACACCTTTTGGACCTCTCTGCTTTCCTGTGGACTATAACCTCAAAACCGCCATTTTTCACTCTCGGCACACTCCGGAGAAAGAAACGCAAACGTCCAGCCGCTGCTCCCACAGCAAAGGAGCCAGGGGGGAAAAGTCATGCTGGTCCTCACTGCCTCCGGGAACCCCTTCAAATGCCCCACACCTTTTGGACCTCTCTGCTTTCCTGTGGACTAGAACCTCAAAACCGCCATTTTTCACTCTCGGCACACTCCGGAGCAAAAAACGCAAACGTCCAGCCGCTGCTCCCACAGCAAAGGAGCCAGGGGGGAAAAGTCATGCTGGTCCTCACTGCCTCCGGGAACCCCTTCAAATGCCCCACACCTTTTGGACCTCTCTGCTTTCCTGTGGACTAGAACCTCAAAACCGCCATTTTTCACTTTCGTCAGCCTCCGGAGCAAAAAACGCAAACGTCCAGCCGCTGCTCCCACAGCAAAGGAGCCAGGGGGGAAAAGTCATGCTGGTCCTCACTGCCTCCGGGAACCCCTTCAAATGCCCCACACCTTTTGGACCTCTCTGCTTTCCTGTGGACTAGAACCTCAAAACCGCCATTTTTCACTCTCGGCACACTCCACAGCAAAAAACGCAAACGTCCAGCCGCTGCTCCCACAGCAAAGGAGCCAGGGGGGAAAAGTCATGCTGGTCCTCACTGCCTCCGGGAACCCCTTCAAATGCCCCACACCTTTTGGACCTCTCTGCTTTCCTGTGGACTAGAACCTCAAAACCGCCATTTTTCACTCTCGGCACACTCCGCAGCAAAAAACGCAAACGTCCGGCCGCTGCTCCCACAGCAAAGGAGCCAGGGGGGAAAAGTCATGCTGGTCCTCACTGCCTCCGGGAACCCCTTCAAATGCCCCACACCTTTTGGACCTCTCTGCTTTCCTGTGGACTAGAACCTCAAAACCGCCATTTTTCACTCTCGGCACACTCCGGAGCAAAAAACGCAAACGTCCAGCCGCTGCCCCCACAGCAAAGGAGCCAGGGGGGAAAAGTCATGCTGGTCCTCACTGCCTCCGGGAACCCCTTCAAATGCCCCACACCTTTTGGACCTCTCTGCTTTCCTGTGGACTAGAACCTCAAAACTGCCATTTTTCACTTTCGTCAGCCTCCGGAGCAAAAAACGCAAACGTCCAGCCGCTGCTCCCACAGCAAAGGAGCCAGGGGGGAAAAGTCATGCTGGTCCTCACTGCCTCCGGGAACCCCTTCAAATGCCCCACACCTTTTGGACCTCTCTGCTTTCCTGTGGACTAGAACCTCAAAACCGCCATTTTTCACTCTCAGCACACTCCGGAGCAAAAAACGCAAACGTCCAGCCGCTGCTCCCACAGCAAAGGAGCCAGGGGGGAAAAGTCATGCTGGTCCTCACTGCCTCCAGGAACCCCTTCAAATGCCCCACACCTTTTGGACCTCTCTGCTTTCCTGTGGACTAGAACCTCAAAACCGCCATTTTTCACTCTCGGCACACTCCGGAGCAAAAAACGCAAACGTCCAGCCGCTGCTCCCACAGCAAAGGAGCCAGGGGGGAAAAGTCATGCTGGTCCTCACTGCCTCCGGGAACCCCTTCAAATGCCCCACACCTTTTGGACCTCTCTGCTTTCCTGTGGACTAGAACCTCAAAACCGCCATTTTTCACTCTCGGCACACTCCGCAGCAAAAAACGCAAACGTCCAGCCGCTGCTCCCACAGCAAAGGAGCCAGGGGGGAAAAGTCATGCTGGTCCTCACTGCCTCCGGGAACCCCTTCAAATGCCCCACACCTTTTGGACCTCTCTGCTTTCCTGTGGACTAGAACCTCAAAACCGCCATTTTTCACTTTCGTCAGCCTCCGGAGCAAAAAACGCAAACGTCCAGCCGCTGCTCCCACAGCAAAGAAGCCAGGGGGGAAAAGTCATGCTGGTCCTCACTGCCTCCGGGAACCCCTTCAAATGCCCCACACCTTTTGGACCTCTCTGCTTTCCTGTGGACTAGAACCTCAAAACCGCCATTTTTCACTCTCGGCACACTCCGGAGCAAAAAACGCAAACGTCCAGCCGCTGCTCCCACAGCAAAGGAGCCAGGGGGGAAAAGTCATGCTGGTCCTCACTGCCTCCGGGAACCCCTTCAAATGCCCCACACCTTTTGGACCTCTCTGCTTTCCTGTGGACTAGAACCTCAAAACCGACATTTTTCACTCTCGGCACACTCCGGAGCAAAAAACGCAAACGTCCAGCCGCTGCTCCCACAGCAAAGGAGCCAGGGGGGAAAAGTCATGCTGGTCCTCACTGCCTCCGGGAACCCCTTCAAATGCCCCACACCTTTTGGACCTCTCTGCTTTCCTGTGGACTAGAACCTCAAAACCGCCATTTTTCACTCTCGGCACACTCCGCAGCAAAAAACGCAAACGTCCAGCCGCTGCTCCCACAGCAAAGGAGCCAGGGGGGAAAAGTCATGCTGGTCCCCACTGCCTCCGGGAACCCCTTCAAATGCCCCACACCTTTTGGACCTCTCTGCTTTCCTGTGGACTAGAACCTCAAAACCGCCATTTTTCACTTTCGTCAGCCTCCGGAGCAAAAAACGCAAACGTCCAGCCGCTGCTCCCACAGCAAAGGAGCCAGGGGGGAAAAGTCATGCTGGTCCTCACTGCCTCCGGGAACCCCTTCAAATGCCCCACACCTTTTGGACCTCTCTGCTTTCCTGTGGACTAGAACCTCAAAACCGCCATTTTCACTTTCGTCAGCCTCCGGAGCAAAAAACGCAAACGTCCAGCCGCTGCTCCCACAGCAAAGAAGCCAGGGGGGAAAAGTCATGCTGGTCCTCACTGCCTCCAGGAACCCCTTCAAATGCCCCACACCTTTTGGACCTCTCTGCTTTCCTGTGGACTATAACCTCAAAACCGCCATTTTTCACTCTCGGCACACTCCGGAGCAAAAAACGCAAACGTCCAGCCGCTGCTCCCACAGCAAAGGAGCCAGGGGGGAAAAGTCATGCTGGTCCTCACTGCCTCCGGGAACCCCTTCAAATGCCCCACACCTTTTGGACCTCTCTGCTTTCCTGTGGACTAGAACCTCAAAACCGCCATTTTTCACTCTCGGCACACTCCGCAGCAAAAAACGCAAACGTCCAGCCGCTGCTCCCACAGCAAAGGAGCCAGGGGGGAAAAGTCATGCTGGTCCTCACTGCCTCCGGGAACCCCTTCAAATGCCCCACACCTTTTGGACCTCTCTGCTTTCCTGTGGACTAGAACCTCAAAACCGCCATTTTTCACTTTCGTCAGCCTCCGGAGCAAAAAACGCAAACGTCCAGCCGCTGCTCCCACAGCAAAGGAGCCAGGGGGGAAAAGTCATGCTGGTCCTCACTGCCTCCGGGAACCCCTTCAAATGCCCCACACCTTTTGGACCTCTCTGCTTTCCTGTGGACTAGAACCTCAAAACCGCCATTTTTCACTCTCGGCACACCCCGGAGCAAAAAACGCAAACGTCCAGCCGCTGCTCCCACAGCAAAGAAGCCAGGGGGGAAAAGTCATGCTGGTCCTCACTGCCTCCAGGAACCCCTTCAAATGCCCCACACCTTTTGGACCTCTCTGCTTTCCTGTGGACTATAACCTCAAAACCGCCATTTTTCACTCTCGGCACACTCCGGAGCAAAAAACGCAAACGTCCAGCCGCTGCTCCCACAGCAAAGGAGCCAGGGGGGAAAAGTCATGCTGGTCCTCACTGCCTCCAGGAACCCCTTCAAATGCCCCACACCTTTTGGACCTCTCTGCTTTCCTGTGGACTAGAACCTCAAAAGCGCCATTTTTCACTCTCGGCACACTCCGGAGCAAAAAACGCAAACGTCCAGCCGCTGCTCCCACAGCAAAGGAGCCAGGGGGGAAAAGTCATGCTGGTCCTCACTGCCTCCGGGAACCCCTTCAAATGCCCCACACCTTTTGGACCTCTCTGCTTTCCTGTGGACTAGAACCTCAAAACCGCCATTTTTCACTCTCGGCACACTCCGCAGCAAAAAACGCAAACGTCCAGCCACTGCTCCCACAGCAAAGGAGCCAGGGGGGAAAAGTCATGCTGGTCCTCACTGCCTCCGGGAACCCCTTCAAATGCCCCACACCTTTTGGACCTCTCTGCTTTCCTGTGGACTAGAACCTCAAAACCGCCATTTTTCACTCTCGGCACCCTCCGGAGCAAAAAACGCAAACGTCCAGCCGCTGCTCCCACAGCAAAGGAGCCAGGGGGGAAAAGTCATGCTGGTCCTCACTGCCTCCGGGAACCCCTTCAAATGCCCCACACCTTTTGGACCTCTCTGCTTTCCTGTGGACTAGAACCTCAAAACCGCCATTTTTCACTCTCGGCACACTCCGGAGCAAAAAACGCAAACGTCCAGCCGCTGCTCCCACAGCAAAGGAGCCAGGGGGGAAAAGTCATGCTGGTCCTCACTGCCTCCGGGAACCCCTTCAAATGCCCCACACCTTTTGGACCTCTCTGCTTTCCTGTGGACTAGAACCTCAAAACCGCCATTTTTCACTCTCGGCACACTCCGCAGCAAAAAACGCAAACGTCCAGCCGCTGCTCCCACAGCAAAGGAGCCAGGGGGGAAAAGTCATGCTGGTCCTCACTGCCTCCGGGAACCCCTTCAAATGCCCCACACCTTTTGGACCTCTCTGCTTTCCTGTGGACTAGAACCTCAAAACCGCCATTTTTCACTCTCGGCACACTCCGGAGCAAAAAACGCAAACGTCCAGCCGCTGCTCCCACAGCAAAGGAGCCAGGGGGGAAAAGTCATGCTGGTCCTCACTGCCTCCGGGAACCCCTTCAAATGCCCCACACCTTTTGGACCTCTCTGCTTTCCTGTGGACTAGAACCTCAAAACCGCCATTTTTCACTCTCGGCACCCTCCGGAGCAAAAAACGCAAACGTCCAGCCGCTGCTCCCACAGCAAAGGAGCCAGGGGGGAAAAGTCATGCTGGTCCTCACTGCCTCCGGGAACCCCTTCAAATGCCCCACACCTTTTGGACCTCTCTGCTTTCCTGTGGACTAGAACCTCAAAACCGCCATTTTTCACTCTCGGCACACTCCGGAGCAAAAAACGCAAACGTCCAGCCGCTGCTCCCACAGCAAAGGAGCCAGGGGGGAAAAGTCATGCTGGTCCTCACTGCCTCCGGGAACCCCTTCAAATGCCCCACACCTTTTGGACCTCTCTGCTTTCCTGTGGACTAGAACCTCAAAACCGCCATTTTTCACTCTCGGCACACTCCAAAGCAAAAAACGCAAACGTCCAGCCGCTGCTCCCACAGCAAAGGAGCCAGGGGGGAAAAGTCATGCTGGTCCTCACTGCCTCCGGGAACCCCTTCAAATGCCCCACACCTTTTGGACCTCTCTGCTTTCCTGTGGACTAGAACCTCAAAACCGCCATTTTTCACTCTCGGCACACTCCGGAGCAAAAAACGCAAACGTCCAGCCGCTGCTCCCACAGCAAAGGAGCCAGGGGGGAAAAGTCATGCTGGTCCTCACTGCCTCCGGGAACCCCTTCAAATGCCCCACACCTTTTGGACCTCTCTGCTTTCCTGTGGACTAGAACCTCAAAACCGCCATTTTTCACTCTCGGCACACTCCGCAGCAAAAAACGCAAACGTCCAGCCGCTGCTCCCACAGCAAAGGAGCCAGGGGGGAAAAGTCATGCTGGTCCTCACTGCCTCCGGGAACCCCTTCAAATGCCCCACACCTTTTGGACCTCTCTGCTTTCCTGTGGACTAGAACCTCAAAACCGCCATTTTTCACTTTCGTCAGCCTCCGGAGCAAAAAACGCAAACGTCCAGCCGCTGCTCCCACAGCAAAGGAGCCAGGGGGGAAAAGTCATGCTGGTCCTCACTGCCTCCGGGAACCCCTTCAAATGCCCCACACCTTTTGGACCTCTCTGCTTTCCTGTGGACTATAACCTCAAAAGCGCCATTTTTCACTCTCGGCACACTCCGGAGCAAAAAACGCAAACGTCCAGCCGCTGCTCCCACAGCAAAGGAGCCAGGGGGGAAAAGTCATGCTGGTCCTCACTGCCTCCGGGAACCCCTTCAAATGCCCCACACCTTTTGGACCTCTCTGCTTTCCTGTGGACTAGAACCTCAAAACCGCCATTTTTCACTCTCGGCACACTCCGCAGCAAAAAACGCAAACGTCCAGCCGCTGCTCCCACAGCAAAGGAGCCAGGGGGGAAAAGTCATGCTGGTCCTCACTGCCTCCAGGAACCCCTTCAAATGCCCCACACCTTTTGGACCTCTCTGCTTTCCTGTGGACTAGAACCTCAAAACCGCCATTTTTCACTTTCGTCAGCCTCCGGAGCAAAAAACGCAAACGTCCAGCCGCTGCTCCCACAGCAAAGGAGCCAGGGGGGGAAAGTCATGCTGGTCCTCACTGCCTCCGGGAACCCCTTCAAATGCCCCACACCTTTTGGACCTCTCTGCTTTCCTGTGGACTAGAACCTCAAAACCGCCATTTTTCACTCTCGGCACACTCCGGAGCAAAAAACGCAAACGTCCAGCCGCTGCTCCCACAGCAAAGGAGCCAGGGGGGAAAAGTCATGCTGGTCCTCACTACCTCCGGGAACCCCTTCAAATGCCCCACACCTTTTGGACCTCTCTGCTTTCCTGTGGACTAGAACCTCAAAACTGCCATTTTTCACTCTCAGCACCCTACGGAGCAAAAAACGCAAACGTCCAGCCGCTGCTCCCACAGCAAAGGAGCCAGGGGGGAAAAGTCATGCTGGTCCTCACTGCCTCCGGGAACCCCTTCAAATGCCCCACACCTTTTGGACCTCTCTGCTTTCCTGTGGACTATAACCTCAAAACCGCCATTTTTCACTCTCGGCACACCCCGGAGCAAAAAACGCAAACGTCCAGCCGCTGCTCCCACAGCAAAGGAGCCAGGGGGGAAAAGTCATGCTGGTCCTCACTGCCTCCGGGAACCCCTTCAAATGCCCCACACCTTTTGGACCTCTCTGCTTTCCTGTGGACTAGAACCTCAAAACCGCCATTTTTCACTCTCGGCACACTCCGGAGCAAAAAACGCAAACGTCCAGCCGCTGCTCCCACAGCAAAGGAGCCAGGGGGGAAAAGTCATGCTGGTCCTCACTGCCTCCGGGAACCCCTTCAAATGCCCCACACCTTTTGGACCTCTCTGCTTTCCTGTGGACTAGAACCTCAAAACCGCCATTTTTCACTCTCGGCACACTCCGGAGCAAAAAACGCAAACGTCCAGCCGCTGCTCCCACAGCAAAGGAGCCAGGGGGGAAAAGTCATGCTGGTCCTCACTGCCTCCGGGAACCCCTTCAAATGCCCCACACCTTTTGGACCTCTCTGCTTTCCTGTGGACTAGAACCTCAAAACCGCCATTTTTCACTCTCGGCACACTCCGGAGCAAAAAACGCAAACGTCCAGCCGCTGCTCCCACAGCAAAGGAGCCAGGGGGGAAAAGTCATGCTGGTCCTCACTGCCTCCGGGAACCCCTTCAAATGCCCCACACCTTTTGGACCTCTCTGCTTTCCTGTGGACTAGAACCTCAAAACCGCCATTTTTCACTCTCGGCACACTCCGGAGCAAGAAACGCAAACGTCCAGCCGCTGCTCCCACAGCAAAGGAGCCAGGGGGGAAAAGTCATGCTGGTCCTCACTGCCTCCGGGAACCCCTTCAAATGCCCCACACCTTTTGGACCTCTCTGCTTTCCTGTGGACTAGAACCTCAAAACCGCCATTTTTCACTCTCGGCAGCCTCCGGAGCAAAAAACGCAAACGTCCAGCCGCTGCTCCCACAGCAAAGGAGCCAGGGGGGAAAAGTCATGCTGGTCCTCACTGCCTCCGGGAACCCCTTCAAATGCCCCACACCTTTTGGACCTCTCTGCTTTCCTGTGGACTAGAACCTCAAAACCGCCATTTTTCACTTTCGTCAGCCTCCGGAGCAAAAAACGCAAACGTCCAGCCGCTGCTCCCACAGCAAAGGAGCCAGGGGGGAAAAGTCATGCTGGTCCTCACTGCCTCCGGGAACCCCTTCAAATGCCCCACACCTTTTGGACCTCTCTGCTTTCCTGTGGACTAGAACCTCAAAAGAACTATTTTTCACTCTCGGCACACTCCGGAGCAAAAAACGCAAACGTCCAGCCGCTGCTCCCACAGCAAAGGAGCCAGGGGGGAAAAGTCATGCTGGTCCTCACTGCCTCCGGGAACCCCTTCAAATGCCCCACACCTTTTGGACCTCTCTGCTTTCCTGTGGACTATAACCTCAAAACCGCCATTTTTCACTCTCGGCACACTCCGGAGCAAAAAACGCAAACGTCCAGCCGCTGCTCCCACAGCAAAGGAGCCAGGGGGGAAAAGTCATGCTGGTCCTCACTGCCTCCGGGAACCCCTTCAAATGCCCCACACCTTTTGGACCTCTCTGCTTTCCTGTGGACTAGAACCTCAAAACCGCCATTTTTCACTCTCGGCACCCTCCGGAGCAAAAAACGCAAACGTCCAGCCGCTGCTCCCACAGCAAAGGAGCCAGGGGGGAAAAGTCATGCTGGTCCTCACTGCCTCCGGGAACCCCTTCAAATGCCCCACACCTTTTGGACCTCTCTGCTTTCCTGTGGACTAGAACCTCAAAACCGCCATTTTTCACTCTCGGCACACTCCGCAGCAAAAAACGCAAACGTCCAGCCGCTGCTCCCACAGCAAAGGAGCCAGGGGGGAAAAGTCATGCTGGTCCTCACTGCCTCCGGGAACCCCTTCAAATGCCCCACACCTTTTGGACCTCTCTGCTTTCCTGTGGACTAGAACCTCAAAACCGCCATTTTTCACTCTCGGCACACTCCGGAGAAAGAAACGCAAACGTCCAGCCGCTGCTCCCACAGCAAAGGAGCCAGGGGGGAAAAGTCATGCTGGTCCTCACTGCCTCCGGGAACCCCTTCAAATGCCCCACACCTTTTGGACCTCTCTGCTTTCCTGTGGACTAGAACCTCAAAACCGCCATTTTTCACTCTCGGCACACTCCGGAGCAAAAAACGCAAACGTCCAGCCGCTGCTCCCACAGCAAAGGAGCCAGGGGGGAAAAGTCATGCTGGTCCTCACTGCCTCCGGGAACCCCTTCAAATGCCCCACACCTTTTGGACCTCTCTCCTTTCCTGTGGACTAGAACCTCAAAACCGCCATTTTTCACTCTCGTCAGCCTCCGGAGCAAAAAACGCAAACGTCCAGCCGCTGCTCCCACAGCAAAGGAGCCAGGGGGGAAAAGTCATGCTGGTCCTCACTGCCTCCGGGAACCCCTTCAAATGCCCCACACCTTTTGGACCTCTCTGCTTTCCTGTGGACTAGAACCTCAAAACCGCCATTTTTCACTCTCGGCACACTCCGCAGCAAAAAACGCAAACGTCCAGCCGCTGCTCCCACAGCAAAGGAGCCAGGGGGGAAAAGTCATGCTGGTCCTCACTGCCTCCGGGAACCCCTTCAAATGCCCCACACCTTTTGGACCTCTCTGCTTTCCTGTGGACTAGAACCTCAAAACCGCCATTTTTCACTCTCGGCACACTCCAAAGCAAAAAACGCAAACGTCCAGCCGCTGCTCCCACAGCAAAGGAGCCAGGGGGGAAAAGTCATGCTGGTCCTCACTGCCTCCGGGAACCCCTTCAAATGCCCCACACCTTTTGGACCTCTCTGCTTTCCTGTGGACTATAACCTCAAAACCGCCATTTTTCACTCTCGGCACACTCCGGAGCAAAAAACGCAAACGTCCAGCCGCTGCTCCCACAGCAAAGGAGCCAGGGGGGAAAAGTCATGCTGGTCCTCACTGCCTCCGGGAACCCCTTCAAATGCCCCACACCTTTTGGACCTCTCTGCTTTCCTGTGGACTAGAACCTCAAAACCGCCATTTTTCACTCTCGGCACCCTCCGGAGCAAAAAACGCAAACGTCCAGCCGCTGCTCCCACAGCAAAGGAGCCAGGGGGGAAAAGTCATGCTGGTCCTCACTGCCTCCGGGAACCCCTTCAAATGCCCCACACCTTTTGGACCTCTCTGCTTTCCTGTGGACTAGAACCTCAAAACCGCCATTTTTCACTCTCGGCACACTCCGGAGCAAAAAACGCAAACGTCCAGCCGCTGCTCCCACAGCAAAGGAGCCAGGGGGGAAAAGTCATGCTGGTCCTCACTGCCTCCGGGAACCCCTTCAAATGCCCCACACCTTTTGGACCTCTCTGCTTTCCTGTGGACTAGAACCTCAAAACCGCCATTTTTCACTCTCGGCACACTCCGGAGCAAAAAACGCAAACGTCCAGCCGCTGCTCCCACAGCAAAGGAGCCAGGGGGGAAAAGTCATGCTGGTCCTCACTGCCTCCGGGAACCCCTTCAAATGCCCCACACCTTTTGGACCTCTCTCCTTTCCTGTGGACTAGAACCTCAAAACCGCCATTTTTCACTTTCGTCAGACTCCGGAGCAAAAAACGCAAACGTCCAGCCGCTGCTCCCACAGCAAAGGAGCCAGGGGGGAAAAGTCATGCTGGTCCTCACTGCCTCCGGGAACCCCTTCAAATGCCCCACACCTTTTGGACCTCTCTGCTTTCCTGTGGACTAGAACCTCAAAACCGCCATTTTTCACTCTCGGCACACTCCGGAGCAAAAAACGCAAACGTCCAGCCGCTGCTCCCACAGCAAAGGAGCCAGGGGGGAAAAGTCATGCTGGTCCTCACTGCCTCCGGGAACCCCTTCAAATGCCCCACACCTTTTGGACCTCTCTGCTTTCCTGTGGACTAGAACCTCAAAACCGCCATTTTTCACTCTCGGCACACTCCAAAGCAAAAAACGCAAACGTCCAGCCGCTGCTCCCACAGCAAAGGAGCCAGGGGGGAAAAGTCATGCTGGTCCTCACTGCCTCCGGGAACCCCTTCAAATGCCCCACACCTTTTGGACCTCTCTGCTTTCCTGTGGACTAGAACCTCAAAACCGCCATTTTTCACTCTCGGCACACTCCGGAGCAAAAAACGCAAACGTCCAGCCGCTGCTCCCACAGCAAAGGAGCCAGGGGGGAAAAGTCATGCTGGTCCTCACTGCCTCCGGGAACCCCTTCAAATGCCCCACACCTTTTGGACCTCTCTGCTTTCCTGTGGACTAGAACCTCAAAACCGCCATTTTTCACTCTCGGCACACTCCGGAGCAAAAAACGCAAACGTCCAGCCGCTGCTCCCACAGCAAAGGAGCCAGGGGGGAAAAGTCATGCTGGTCCTCACTGCCTCCGGGAACCCCTTCAAATGCCCCACACCTTTTGGACCTCTCTGCTTTCCTGTGGACTAGAACCTCAAAACCGCCATTTTTCACTTTCGTCAGCCTCCGGAGCAAAAAACGCAAACGTCCAGCCGCTGCTCCCACAGCAAAGGAGCCAGGGGGGAAAAGTCATGCTGGTCCTCACTGCCTCCGGGAACCCCTTCAAATGCCCCACACCTTTTGGACCTCTCTGCTTTCCTGTGGACTATAACCTCAAAACCGCCATTTTTCACTCTCGGCACACTCCAAAGCAAAAAACGCAAACGTCCAGCCGCTGCTCCCACAGCAAAGGAGCCAGGGGGGAAAAGTCATGCTGGTCCTCACTGCCTCCGGGAACCCCTTCAAATGCCCCACACCTTTTGGACCTCTCTGCTTTCCTGTGGACTAGAACCTCAAAACCGCCATTTTTCACTCTCGGCACACTCCGCAGCAAAAAACGCAAACGTCCAGCCGCTGCTCCCACAGCAAAGGAGCCAGGGGGGAAAAGTCATGCTGGTCCTCACTGCCTCCAGGAACCCCTTCAAATGCCCCACACCTTTTGGACCTCTCTGCTTTCCTGTGGACTATAACCTCAAAACCGCCATTTTTCACTTTCGTCAGCCTCCGGAGCAAAAAACGCAAACGTCCAGCCGCTGCTCCCACAGCAAAGGAGCCAGGGGGGGAAAGTCATGCTGGTCCTCACTGCCTCCGGGAACCCCTTCAAATGCCCCACACCTTTTGGACCTCTCTGCTTTCCTGTGGACTAGAACCTCAAAACCGCCATTTTTCACTCTCGGCACACTCCGGAGCAAAAAACGCAAACGTCCAGCCGCTGCTCCCACAGCAAAGGAGCCAGGGGGGAAAAGTCATGCTGGTCCTCACTACCTCCGGGAACCCCTTCAAATGCCCCACACCTTTTGGACCTCTCTGCTTTCCTGTGGACTAGAACCTCAAAACTGCCATTTTTCACTCTCGGCACCCTCCGGAGCAAAAAACGCAAACGTCCAGCCGCTGCTCCCACAGCAAAGGAGCCAGGGGGGAAAAGTCATGCTGGTCCTCACTGCCTCCGGGAACCCCTTCAAATGCCCCACACCTTTTGGACCTCTCTGCTTTCCTGTGGACTAGAACCTCAAAACCGCCATTTTTCACTCTCGGCACACCCCGGAGCAAAAAACGCAAACGTCCAGCCGCTGCTCCCACAGCAAAGGAGCCAGGGGGGAAAAGTCATGCTGGTCCTCACTGCCTCCGGGAACCCCTTCAAATGCCCCACACCTTTTGGACCTCTCTGCTTTCCTGTGGACTAGAACCTCAAAACCGCCATTTTTCACTCTCGGCACCCTCCGGAGCAAAAAACGCAAACGTCCAGCCGCTGCTCCCACAGCAAAGGAGCCAGGGGGGAAAAGTCATGCTGGTCCTCACTGCCTCCGGGAACCCCTTCAAATGCCCCACACCTTTTGGACCTCTCTGCTTTCCTGTGGACTAGAACCTCAAAACCGCCATTTTTCACTCTCGGCACACTCCGCAGCAAAAAACGCAAACGTCCAGCCGCTGCTCCCACAGCAAAGGAGCCAGGGGGGAAAAGTCATGCTGGTCCTCACTGCCTCCGGGAACCCCTTCAAATGCCCCACACCTTTTGGACCTCTCTGCTTTCCTGTGGACTAGAACCTCAAAACCGCCATTTTTCACTCTCGGCACACTCCGGAGAAAAAACGCAAACGTCCAGCCGCTGCTCCCACAGCAAAGGAGCCAGGGGGGAAAAGTCATGCTGGTCCTCACTGCCTCCGGGAACCCCTTCAAATGCCCCACACCTTTTGGACCTCTCTGCTTTCCTGTGGACTAGAACCTCAAAACCGCCATTTTTCACTCTCGGCACACTCCGGAGCAAAAAACGCAAACGTCCAGCCGCTGCTCCCACAGCAAAGGAGCCAGGGGGGAAAAGTCATGCTGGTCCTCACTGCCTCCGGGAACCCCTTCAAATGCCCCACACCTTTTGGACCTCTCTCCTTTCCTGTGGACTAGAACCTCAAAACCGCCATTTTTCACTCTCGTCAGCCTCCGGAGCAAAAAACGCAAACGTCCAGCCGCTGCTCCCACAGCAAAGGAGCCAGGGGGGAAAAGTCATGCTGGTCCTCACTGCCTCCGGGAACCCCTTCAAATGCCCCACACCTTTTGGACCTCTCTGCTTTCCTGTGGACTAGAACCTCAAACACCGCCATTTTTCACTCTCGGCACACTCCGCAGCAAAAAACGCAAACGTCCAGCCGCTGCTCCCACAGCAAAGGAGCCAGGGGGGAAAGTCATGCTGGTCCTCACTGCCTCCGGGAACCCCTTCAAATGCCCCACACCTTTTGGACCTCTCTGCTTTCCTGTGGACTAGAACCTCAAAACCGCCATTTTTCACTCTCGGCACACTCCGGAGCAAAAAACGCAAACGTCCAGCCGCTGCTCCCACAGCAAAGGAGCCAGGGGGGAAAAGTCATGCTGGTCCTCACTGCCTCCGGGAACCCCTTCAAATGCCCCACACCTTTTGGACCTCTCTGCTTTCCTGTGGACTAGAACCTCAAAACCGCCATTTTTCACTCTCGGCACACTCCGGAGCAAAAAACGCAAACGTCCAGCCGCTGCTCCCACAGCAAAGGAGCCAGGGGGGAAAAGTCATGCTGGTCCTCACTGCCTCCGGGAACCCCTTCAAATGCCCCACACCTTTTGGACCTCTCTGCTTTCCTGTGGACTAGAACCTCAAAACCGCCATTTTTCACTCTCGGCACCCTCCGGAGCAAAAAACGCAAACGTCCAGCCGCTGCTCCCACAGCAAAGGAGCCAGGGGGGAAAAGTCATGCTGGTCCTCACTGCCTCCGGGAACCCCTTCAAATGCCCCACACCTTTTGGACCTCTCTGCTTTCCTGTGGACTAACCTCAAAACCGCCATTTTTCACTCTCGGCACACTCCGCAGCAAAAAACGCAAACGTCCAGCCGCTGCTCCCACAGCAAAGGAGCCAGGGGGGAAAAGTCATGCTGGTCCTCACTGCCTCCGGGAACCCCTTCAAATGCCCCACACCTTTTGGACCTCTCTGCTTTCCTGTGGACTAGAACCTCAAAACCGCCATTTTTCACTCTCGGCACACTCCGGAGCAAAAAACGCAAACGTCCAGCCGCTGCTCCCACAGCAAAGGAGCCAGGGGGGAAAAGTCATGCTGGTCCTCACTGCCTCCGGGAACCCCTTCAAATGCCCCACACCTTTTGGACCTCTCTGCTTTCCTGTGGACTAGAACCTCAAAACCGCCATTTTTCACTCTGGCACACTCCGGAGCAAAAACGCAAACGTCCAGCCGCTGCTCCCACAGCAAAGGAGCCAGGGGGGAAAGTCATGCTGGTCCTCACTGCCTCCGGGAACCCCTTCAAATGCCCCACACCTTTTGGACCTCTCTGCTTTCCTGTGGACTAGAACCTCAAAACCGCCATTTTTCACTTTCGTCAGCCTCCCGGAGCAAAAAAGCAAACGTCCAGCCGCTGCTCCCACAGCAAAGGAGCCAGGGGGAAAGTCATGCTGGTCCTCACTGCCTCCGGGAACCCCTTCAAATGCCCCACACCTTTTGGACCTCTCTGCTTTCCTGTGGACTATAACCTCAAAAGCGCCATTTTTCACTCTCGGCACACTCCAAAGCAAAAAACGCAAACGTCCAGCCGCTGCTCCCACAGCAAAGGAGCCAGGGGGAAAAGTCATGCTGTCCTCACTGCCTCCGGGAACCCCTTCAAATGCCCCACACCCTTTGGACCTCTCTGCTTTCCTGTGGACTAGAACCTCAAAACCGCCATTTTTCACTCTCGGCACACTCCGCAGCAAAAAACGCAAACGTCCAGCCGCTGCTCCCACAGCAAAGGAGCCAGGGGGGAAAAGTCATGCTGGTCCTCACTGCCTCCAGGAACCCCTTCAAATGCCCCACACCTTTGGACCTCTCTGCTTTCCTGTGGACTAGAACCTCAAAACCGCCATTTTTCACTTTCGTCAGCCTCCGGAGCAAAAAACGCAAACGTCCAGCCGCTGCTCCCACAGCAAAGGAGCCAGGGGGGGAAAGTCATGCTGGTCCTCACTGCCTCCGGGAACCCCTTCAAATGCCCCACACCTTTTTGGACCTCTCTGCTTTCCTGTGGACTAGAACCTCAAAACCGCCATTTTTTCACTCTCGGCACACTCCGGAGCAAAAAACGCAAAA
>NW_028128793.1:0-35359 GCF_965231255.1 Vanellus vanellus
TCCGGAGCAAAAAAGACAAACGTCCAGCTTTTGCTGCCACAACAAAGGTGCCAGCGGGGAAAAGTAATGCTGGTTCTCACTGCCTCCTGGAACCCTTTCAAATGCCCCAGACAATTTGGCCCTCTCTGCTTTCCTGCGGACTCCATCATCAAAAGCACCTGTTTTCGCTTTCGGCAGCCTCCGGAGCAAAAAAGACAAACGTCCAGCTTTTGCTGCCACAGCAAAGGTGCCAGCAGGGAAAAGTAATGCTGGTTCTCACTGCCTCCTGGAACCCTTTCAAATGTCACAGACAATTTGGCCCTCTCTGCTTTCCTGTGGACTCCATCCTCAAAAGCACCTGTTTTCGCTTTCGGCAGCCTCCGGAGCAAAAAAGACAAACGTCCAGCTTTTGCTGCCACAGCAAAGGTGCCAGCGGGGAAAAGTAATGCTGGTTCTCACTGCCTCCTGGAACCCTTTCAAATGCCACAGACAATTTGGCTCTCTCTGCTTTCCTGCGGACTCCATCCTCAAAAGCACCTGTTTTCGCTTTCGGCAGCCTCCGGAGCAAAAAAGACAAACGTCCAGCTTTTGCTGCCACAGCAAAGGTGCCAGCGGGGAAAAGTAATGCTGGTTCTCACTGCCTCCTGGAACCCTTTCAAATGCCCCAGACAATTTGGCCCTCTCTGCTTTCCTGCGGACTCTATCCTCAAAAGCGCCTTTTTTCACTTTCGGCGCCCTCCGGTGGTAAAAAGACAAATGTCCAGCTTTTGCTGCCGCAGCAAAGGAGCCATCGGGGAAAAGTAATGCTGGTCCTCACTGCCTCCTGGAACCTCTTTAAATGCCAAAGACAATTTGGCCCTCTCTGCTTTCCTGCGGACTCCATCCTCAAAAGCACCTGTTTTCGCTTTCGGCAGCCTCCGGAGCAAAAAAGACAAACGTCCAGCTTTTGCTGCCACAGCAAAGGTGCCAGCGGGGAAAAGTAATGCTGGTTCTCACTGCCTCCTGGAACCTCTTCAAATGCCACAGACAATTTGGCCCTCTCTGCTTTCCTGCGGACTCCATCCTCAAAAGAACCTATTTTCGCTTTCGGCAGCCTCCGGAGCAAAAAAGACAAACGTCCAGCTTTTGCTGCCACAGCAAAGGTGCCAGCGGGGAAAAGTAATGCTGGTTCTCACTGCCTCCTGGAACCCTTTCAAATGCCACAGACAATTTGGCCCTCTCTGCTTTCCTGCGGACTCCATCCTCAAAAGAACCTATTTTTGCTTTCGGCGCCCTCCGGAGCAAAAAAGACAAACGTCCAGCTTTTGCTGCCACAACAAAGGTACCAGCGGGGAAAAGTAATGCTGGTTCTCACTGCCTCCTGGAACCCTTTCAAATGCCCCAGACAATTTGGCCCTCTCTGCTTTCCTGCGGACTCCATCATCAAAAGCACCTGTTTTCGCTTTCGGCAGCCTCCGGAGCAAAAAAGACAAACATCCAGCTTTTGCTGCCACAGCAAAGGTGCCAGCGGGGAAAAGTAATGCTGGTTCTCACTGCCTCCTGGAACCCTTTCAAATGTCACAGACAATTTGGCCCTCTCTGCTTTCCTGTGGACTCCATCCTCAAAAGCACCTGTTTTCGCTTTCGGCAGCCTCCGGAGCAAAAAAGACAAACGTCCAGCTTTTGCTGCCACAGCAAAGGTGCCAGCGGGGAAAAGTAATGCTGGTTCTCACTGCCTCCTGGAACCCTTTCAAATGCCACAGACAATTTGGCCCTCTCTGCTTTCCTGCGGACTCCATCCTCAAAAGCACCTGTTTTCGCTTTCGGCAGCCTCCGGAGCAAAAAAGACAAACGTCCAGCTTTTGCTGCCACAGCAAAGGTGCCAGCGGGAAAAGTAATGCTGGTTCTCACTGCCTCCTGGAACCCTTTCAAATGCCCCAGACAATTTGGCCCTCTCTGCTTTCCTGCGGACTCTATCCTCAAAAGCGCCTTTTTTCACTTTCGGCGCCCTCCGGTGGTAAAAAGACAAATGTCCAGCTTTTGCTGCCGCAGCAAAGGAGCCAGCGAGGAAAAGTAATGCTGGTCCTCACTGCCTCCTGGAACCTCTTTAAATGCCAAAGACAATTTGGCCCTCTCTGCTTTCCTGCGGACTCCATCATCAAAAGCACCTGTTTTCGCTTTCGGCAGCCTCCGGAGCAAAAAAGACAAACGTCCAGCTTTTGCTGCCACAGCAAAGGTGCCAGCGGGGAAAAGTAATGCTGGTTCTCACTGCCTCCTGGAACCCTTTCAAATGCCACAGACAATTTGGCCCTCTCTGCTTTCCTGCGGACTCCATCCTCAAAAGAACCTATTTTCGCTTTCGGCAACCTCCGGAGCAAAAAAGACAAACGTCCAGCTTTTGCTGCCACAGCAAAGGTGCCAGCGGGGAAAAGTAATGCTCGTTCTCACTGCCTCCTGGAACCCTTTCAAATGCCACAGACAATTTGGCCCTCTCTGCTTTCCTGCGGACTCCATCCTCAAAAGCACCTGTTTTCGCTTTCGGCAACCTCCGGAGCAAAAAAGACAAACGTCCAGCTTTTGCTGCCACAGCAAAGGTGCCAGCGGGGAAAAGTAATGCTGGTTCTCACTGCCTCCTGGAACCCTTTCAAATGCCACAGACAATTTGGCCCTCTCTGCTTTCCTGCGGACTCCATCCTCAAAAGCACCTGTTTTCGCTTTCGGCAGCCTCCGGAGCAAAAAAGACAAACGTCCAGCTTTTGCTGCCACAGCAAAGGTGCCAACGGGGAAAAGTAATGCTGGTTCTCACTGCCTCCTGGAACCCTTTCAAATGCCACAGACAATTTGGCCCTCTCTGCTTTCCTGCGGACTCCATCATCAAAAGCACCTTTTTTCGCTTTCGGCAGCCTCCGGAGCAAAAAAGACAAACGTCCAGCTTTTGCTGCCACAACAAAGGTGCCAGCGGGGAAAAGTAATGCTGGTTCTCACTGCCTCCTGGAACCCTTTCAAATGCCACAGACAATTTGGCCCTCTCTGCTTTCCTGCGGACTCCATCCTCAAAAGCACCTGTTTTTGCTTTCGGCAGCCTCCGGAGCAAAAAAGACAAACGTCCAGCTTTTGCTGCCACAGCAAAGGTGCCAGCGGGGAAAAGTAATGCTGGTTCTCACTGCCTCCTGGAACCCTTTCAAATGCCACAGACAATTTGGCCCTCTCTGCTTTCCTGCGGACTCCATCCTCAAAAGCACCTGTTTTCGCTTTCGGCAGCCTCCGGAGCAAAAAAGACAAACGTCCAGCTTTTGCTGCCACAGCAAAGGTGCCAGCGGGGAAAAGTAATGCTGGTTCTCACTGCCTCCTGGAACCCTTTCAAATGCCACAGACAATTTGGCCCTCTCTGCTTTCCTGCGGACTCCATCCTCAAAAGAACCTATTTTCGCTTTCGGCAGCCTCCGGAGCAAAAAAGACAAACGTCCAGCTTTTGCTGCCACAGCAAAGGTGCCAGCGGGGAAAAGTAATGCTCGTTCTCACTGCCTCCTGGAACCCTTTCAAATGCCACAGACAATTTGGCCCTCTCTGCTTTCCTGCGGACTCCATCCTCAAAAGCACCTGTTTTCGCTTTCGGCAGCCTCCGGAGCAAAAAAGACAAACGTCCAGCTTTTGCTGCCACAGCAAAGGTGCCAGCGGGGAAAAGTAATGCTGGTTCTCACTGCCTCCTGGAACCCTTTCAAATGCCAAAGACAATTTGGCCCTCTCTGCTTTCCTGCGGACTCCATCCTCACAAGCACCTGTTTTCGCTTTCGGCAGCCTCCGGAGCAAAAAAACAAACGTCCAGCTTTTGCTGCCACAACAAAGGTGCCAGCGGGGAAAAGTAATGCTGGTTCTCACTGCCTCCTGGAACCCTTTCAAATGCCACAGACAATTTGGCCCTCTCTGCTTTCCTGTGGACTCCATCCTCAAAAGCACCTGTTTTCGCTTTCGGCAGCCTCCGGAGCAAAAAAGACAAACGTCCAGCTTTTGCTGCCACAACAAAGGTGCCAGCGGGGAAAAGTAATGCTGGTTCTCACTGCCTCCTGGAACCCTTTCAAATGCCACAGACAATTTGGCCCTCTCTGCTTTCCTGCGGACTCTATCCTCAAAAGCGCCTTTTTTCACTTTCGGCGCCCTCCGGTGGTAAAAAGACAAACGTCCAGCTTTTGCTGCCGCAGCAAAGGAGCCAGCGGGGAAAAGTAATGCTGGTCCTCACTGCCTCCTGGAACCTCTTTAAATGCCAAAGACAATTTGGCCCTCTCTGCTTTCCTGCGGACTCCATCATCAAAAGCACCTGTTTTCGCTTTCGGCAGCCTCCGGAGCAAAAAAGACAAACGTCCAGCTTTTGCTGCCACAGCAAAGGTGCCAGCGGGGAAAAGTAATGCTGGTTCTCACTGCCTCCTTGAACCCTTTCAAATGCCACAGACAATTTGGCCCTCTCTGCTTTCCTGCGGACTCCATCCTCAAAAGCACCTGTTTTCGCTTTCGGCAACCTCCGGAGCAAAAAAGACAAACGTCCAGTTTTTGCTGCCACAGCAAAGGTGCCAGCGGGGAAAAGTAATGCTGGTTCTCACTGCCTCCTGGAACCCTTTCAAATGCCCCAGACAATTTGGCCCTCTCTGCTTTCCTGCGGACTCCATTCTCAAAAGCACCTGTTTTCGCTTTCGGCAGCCTCCGGAGCAAAAAAGACAAACGTCCAGCTTTTGCTGCCACAGCAAAGGTGCCAGCGGGGAAAAGTAATGCTCGTTCTCACTGCCTCCTGGAACCCTTTCAAATGTCACAGACAATTTGGCCCTCTCTGCTTTCCTGCGGACTACATTCTCAAAAGCACCTGTTTTCGCTTTCGGCAGCCTCCGGAGCAAAAAAGACAAACGTCCAGCTTTTGCTGCCACAGCAAAGGTGCCAGCGGGGAAAAGTAATGCTGGTTCTCACTGCCTCCTGGAACCCTTTCAAATGTCACAGACAATTTGGCCCTCTCTGCTTTCCTGCGGACTCCATCCTCAAAAGCACCTGTTTTCGATTTCGGCAGCCTCCGGAGCAAAAAAGACAAACGTCCAGCTTTTGCTGCCACAACAAAGGTGCCAGCGGGGAAAAGTAATGCTGGTTCTCACTGCCTCCTGGAACCCTTTCAAATGCCACAGACAATTTGGCCCTCTCTGCTTTCCTGCGGACTCCATCCTCAAAAGCAGCTGTTTTCGCTTTCGGCAGCCTCCGGAGCAAAAAAGACAAACGTCCAGCTTTTGCTGCCACAGCAAAGGTGCCAACGGGGAAAAGTAATGCTGGTTCTCACTGCCTCCTGGAACCCTTTCAAATGCCACAGACAATTTGGCCCTCTCTGCTTTCCTGCGGACTCCATCCTCAAAAGCACCTGTTTTCGCTTTCGGCAGCCTCCGGAGCAAAAAAGACAAACGTCCAGCTTTTGCTGCCACAACAAAGGTGCCAGCGGGGAAAAGTAATGCTGGTTCTCACTCCCTCCTGGAACCCTTTCAAATGCCACAGACAATTTGGCCCTCTCTGCTTTCCTGCGGACTCCATCCTCAAAAGCACCTGTTTTCGCTTTCGGCAGCCTCCGGAGCAAAAAAGACAAACGTCCAGCTTTTGCTGCCACAGCAAAGGTGCCAGCGGGGAAAAGTAATGCTGGTTCTCACTGCCTCCTGGAACCCTTTCAAATGCCACAGACAATTTGGCTCTCTCTGCTTTCCTGCGGACTCCATCATCAAAAGCACCTGTTTTCGCTTTCGGCAGCCTCCGGAGCAAAAAAGACAAACGTCCAGCTTTTGCTGCCACAACAAAAATGCCAGCGGGGAAAAGTAATGCTGGTTCTCACTGCCTCCTGGAACCCTTTCAAATGCCACAGACAATTTGGCCCTCTCTGCTTTCCTGCGGACTCCATCCTCAAAAGCACCTGTTTTCGCTTTCGGCAGCCTCCGGAGCAAAAAAGACAAACGTCCAGATTTTGCTGCCACAGCAAAGGTGCCAGCGGGGAAAAGTAATGCTGGTTCTCACTGCCTCTTGGAACCCTTTCAAATGCCACAGACAATTTGGCCCTCTCTGCTTTCCTGCGGACTCCATCCTCAAAAGCACCTGTTTTCGCTTTCGGCAGCCTCCGGAGCAAAAAAGACAAACGTCCAGCTTTTGCTGCCACAGCAAAGGTGCCAGCGGGGAAAAGTAATGCTGGTTCTCACTGCCTCCTGGAACCCTTTCAAATGCCACAGACAATTTGGCCCTCTCTGCTTTCCTGCGGACTCCATCCTCAAAAGAACCTATTTTTGCTTTCGGCAGCCTCCGGAGCAAAAAAGACAAACGTCCAGCTTTTGCTGCCACAGCAAAGGTGCCAGCGGGGAAAAGTAATGCTGGTTCTCACTGCCTCCTGGAACCCTTTCAAATGCCACAGACAATTTGGCCCTCTCTGCTTTCCTGCGGACTCCATCCTCAAAAGCACCTGTTTTCGCTTTCGGCAGCCTCCGGAGCAAAAAAGACAAACGTTTAGCTTTTGCTGCCACAGCAAAGGTGCCAGCGGGGAAAAGTAATGCTGGTTCTCACTGCCTCCTGGAACCCTTTCAAATGCCTCAGACAATTTGGCCCTCTCTGCTTTCCTGCGGACTCCATCATCAAAAGCACCTGTTTTCGCTTTCGGCAGCCTCCGGAGCAAAAAAACAAACGTCCAGCTTTTGCTGCCACAACAAAGGTGCCAGCGGGAAAAAGTAATGCTGGTTCTCACTGCCTCCTGGAACCCTTTCAAATGCCACAGACAATTTGGCCCTCTCTGCTTTCCTGCGGACTCCATCCTCAAAAGCACCTGTTTTCGCTTTCGGCAGCCTCCGGAGCAAAAAAGACAAACGTCCAGCTTTTGCTGCCACAGCAAAGGTGGCAGCGGGGAAAAGTAATGCTGGTTCTCACTGCCTCCTGGAACCCTTTCAAATGCCACAGACAATTTGGCCCTCTCTGCTTTCCTGCGGACTCTATCCTCAAAAGCGCCTTTTTTCACTTTCGGCGCCCTCCGGTGGTAAAAAGACAAACGTCCAACTTTTGCTGCCGCAGCAAAGGAGCCAGCGGGGAAAAGTAATGCTGGTCCTCACTGCCTCCTGGAACCTCTTTAAATGCCAAAGACAATTTGACCCTCTCTGCTTTCCTGCGGACTCCATCATCAAAAGCACCTGTTTTCGCTTTCGGCAGCCTCCGGAGCAAAAAAGACAAACGTCCAGCTTTTGCTGCCACAGCAAAGGTGCCAGCGGGGAAAAGTAATGCTCGTTCTCACTGCCTCCTGGAACCCTTTCAAATGCCACAGACAATTTGGCCCTCTCTGCTTTCCTGCGGACTGCATCCTCAAAAGCACCTGTTTTCGCTTTCGGCAACCTCCGGAGCAAAAAAGACAAACGTCCAGTTTTTGCTACCACAGCAAAGGTGCCAGCGGGGAAAAGTAATGCTCGTTCTCACTGCCTCCTGGAACCCTTTCAAATGCCACAGACAATTTGGCCCTCTCTGCTTTCCTGCGGACTCTATCCTCAAAAGCGCCTTTTTTCACTTTCGGCGCCCTCCGGTGGTAAAAAGACAAATGTCCAGCTTTTGCTGCCGCAGCAAAGGAGCCAGCGAGGAAAAGTAATGCTGGTCCTCACTGCCTCCTGGAACCTCTTTAAATGCCAAAGACAATTTGGCCCTCTCTGCTTTCCTGCGGACTCCATCATCAAAAGCACCTGTTTTCGCTTTCGGCAGCCTCCGGAGCAAAAAAGACAAACGTCCAGCTTTTGCTGCCACAGCAAAGGTGCCAGCGGGGAAAAGTAATGCTGGTTCTCACTGCCTCCTGGAACCCTTTCAAATGCCACAGACAATTTGGCCCTCTCTGCTTTCCTGCGGACTCCATCCTCAAAAGAACCTATTTTCGCTTTCGGCAGCCTCCGGAGCAAAAAAGACAAACGTCCAGCTTTTGCTGCCACAGCAAAGGTGCCAGCGGGGAAAAGTAATGCTGGTTCTCACTGCCTCCTGGAACCCTTTCAAATGCCACAGACAATTTGGCCCTCTCTGCTTTCCTGCGGACTCCATCCTCAAAAGCACCTGTTTTCGCTTTCGGCAACCTCCGGAGCAAAAAAGACAAACGTCCAGCTTTTGCTGCCACAGCAAAGGTGCCAGCGGGGAAAAGTAATGCTGGTTCTCACTGCCTCCTGGAACCCTTTCAAATGCCACAGACAATTTGGCCCTCTCTGCTTTCCTGCGGACTCCATCCTCAAAAGCACCTGTTTTCGCTTTCGGCAGCCTCCGGAGCAAAAAAGACAAACGTCCAGCTTTTGCTGCCACAGCAAAGGTGCCAGCGGGGAAAAGTAATGCTGGTTCTCACTGCCTCCTGGAACCCTTTCAAATGCCACAGACAATTTGGCCCTCTCTGCTTTCCTGCGGACTCCATCCTCAAAAGCACCTGTTTTCGCTTTCGGCAGCCTCCGGAGCAAAAAAGACAAACGTCCAGCTTTTGCTGCCACAGCAAAGGTGCCAGCGGGGAAAAGTAATGCTGGTTCTCACTGCCTCCTGGAACCCTTTCAAATGCCCCAGACAATTTGGCTCTCTCTGCTTTCTGCGGACTCCATCATCAAAAGCACCTTTTTTCGCTTTCGGCAGCCTCCGGAGCAAAAAAGACAAACGTCCAGATTTTGCTGCCACAGCAAAGGTGCCAGCGGGGAAAAGTAATGCTGGTTCTCACTGCCTCCTGGAACCCTTTCAAATGCCACAGACAATTTGGCCCTCTGTGCTTTCCTGCGGACTCCATCCTCAAAAGCACCTGTTTTCGCTTTCGGCAGCCTCCGGAGCAAAAAAGACAAACGTCCAGCTTTTGCTGCCACAGCAAAGGTGCCAGCGGGGAAAGTAATGCTGGTTCTCACTGCCTCCTGGAACCCTTTCAAATGCCACAGACAATTTGGCCCTCTCTGCTTTCCTGCGGACTCCATCCTCAAAAGAACCTATTTTCGCTTTCGGCAGCCTCCGGAGCAAAAAAGACAAACGTCCAGCTTTTGCTGCCACAGCAAAGGTGCCAGCGGGGAAAAGTAATGCTCGTTCTCACTGCCTCCTGGAACCCTTTCAAATGCCACAGACAATTTGGCCCTCTCTGCTTTCCTGCGGACTCCATCCTCAAAAGCACCTGTTTTCGCTTTCGGCAGCCTCCGGAGCAAAAAAACAAACGTCCAGCTTTTGCTGCCACAACAAAGGTGCCAGCGGGGAAAGTAATGCTGGTTCTCACTGCCTCCTGGAACCCTTTCAAATGCCACAGACAATTTGGCCCTCTCTGCTTTCCTGTGGACTCCATCCTCAAAAGCACCTGTTTTCGCTTTCGGCAGCCTCCGGAGCAAAAAAGACAAACGTCCAGCTTTTGCTGCCACAACAAAGGTGCCAGCGGGGAAAAGTAATGCTGGTTCTCACTGCCTCCTGGAACCCTTTCAAATGCCACAGACAATTTGGCCCTCTCTGCTTTCCTGCGGACTCTATCCTCAAAAGCGCCTTTTTTCACTTTCGGCGCCCTCCGGTGGTAAAAAGACAAACGTCCAGCTTTTGCTGCCGCAGCAAAGGTGCCAGCGGGGAAAAGTAATGCTGGTCCTCACTGCCTCCTGGAACCTCTTTAAATGCCAAAGACAATTTGGCCCTCTCTGCTTTCCTGCGGACTCCATCATCAAAAGCACCTGTTTTCGCTTTCGGCAGCCTCCGGAGCAAAAAAGACAAACGTCCAGCTTTTGCTGCCACAGCAAATGTGCCAGCGGGGAAAAGTAATGCTCGTTCTCACTGCCTCCTGGAACCCTTTCAAATGCCACAGACAATTTGGCCCTCTCTGCTTTCCTGCGGACTCCATCCTCAAAAGCACCTGTTTTCGCTTTCGGCAACCTCCGGAGCAAAAAAGACAAACGTCCAGTTTTTGCTGCCACAGCAAAGGTGCCAGCGGGGAAAAGTAATGCTGGTTCTCACTGCCTCCTGGAACCCTTTCAAATGCCCCAGACAATTTGGCCCTCTCTGCTTTCCTGCGGACTCCATTCTCAAAAGCACCTGTTTTCGCTTTCGGCAGCCTCCGGAGCAAAAAAGACAAACGTCCAGCTTTTGCTGCCACAGCAAAGGTGCCAGCGGGGAAAAGTAATGCTCGTTCTCACTGCCTCCTGGAACCCTTTCAAATGTCACAGACAATTTGGCCCTCTCTGCTTTCCTGCGGAATCCATCCTCAAAAGCACCTGTTTTCGCTTTCGGCAACCTCCGGAGCAAAAAAGACAAACGTCCAGTTTTTGCTGCCACAGCAAAGGTGCCAGCGGGGAAAAGTAATGCTGGTTCTCACTGCCTCCTGGAACCCTTTTCAAATGCCCCGAAAATTTGGCCCTCTCTGCTTTCCTGCGGACTCCATTCTCAAAAGCACCTGTTTTCGCTTTCGGCAGCCTCCGGAGCAAAAAGACAAACGTCCAGCTTTTGCTGCCACAGCAAAAGGTGCCAGCGGGGAAAAGTAATGCTGGTTCTCACTGCCTCCTGGAACCCTTTCAAATGCCACAGACAATTTGGCCCTCTCTGCTTTCCTGCGGACTCCATTCTCAAAAGCACCTGTTTTCGCTTTCGGCAGCCTCCGGAGCAAAAAAGACAAACGTCAGCTTTTGCTGCCACAGCAAAGGTGCCAACGGGGAAAAGTAATGCTGGTTCTCACTGCCTCCTGGAACCCTTTCAAATGCCCCAGACAATTTGGCCCTCTCTGCTTTCCCTGCGGACTCCATCCTCAAAAGCACCTGTTTTCGCTTTCGGCAGCCTCCGGAGCAAAAAAGACAAACGTCCAGCTTTTGCTGCCACAACAAAGGTGCCAGCGGGGAAAAGTAATGCTGGTTCTCACTGCCTCCTGGAACCCTTTCAAATGCCACAGACAATTTGGCCCTCTCTGCTTTCCTGCGGACTCCATCCTCAAAAGCACCTGTTTCGCTTTCGGCAGCCTCCGGAGCAAAAAAGACAAACGTCCAGCTTTTGCTGCCACAGCAAAGGTGCCAACGGGGAAAAGTAATGCTGGTTCTCACTGCCTCCTGGAACCCTTTCAAATGCCACAGACAATTTGGCCCCTCTCTGCTTTCCTGCGGACTCCATCCTCAAAAGCACCTGTTTTCGCTTTCGGCAGCCTCCGGAGCAAAAAAGACAAACGTCCAGCTTTTGCTGCCACAACAAAGGTGCCAGCGGGGAAAAGTAATGCTGGTTCTCACTCCCTCCTGGAACCCTTTCAAATGCCACAGACAATTTGGCCCTCTCTGCTTTCCTGCGGACTCCATCCTCAAAAGGCACCTGTTTTCGCTTTCGGCAGCCTCCGGAGCAAAAAAGACAAACGTCCAGCTTTTGCTGCCACAGCAAAGGTGCCAGCGGGGAAAAAGTAATGCTGGTTCTCACTGCCTCCTGGAACCCTTTCAATGCCCCCAGACAATTTGGCTCTCTGCTTTCCTGCGGACTCCATCATCAAAAGCACCTGTTTTCGCTTTCGGCAGCCTCCGGAGCAAAAAAGACAAACGTCCAGCTTTTGCTGCCACAAGAAAAATGCAGCAAGGAAAAGTAATGCTGGTTCTCACTGCCTCCTGGAACCCTTTCAAATGCCACAGACAATTTGGCCCTCTCTGCTTTCCTGCGGACTCCATCCTCAAAAGCACCTGTTTTCGCTTTCGGCAGCCTCCGGAGCAAAAAAGACAAACGTCCAGATTTTGCTGCCACAGCAAAGGTGCCAGCGGGGAAAAGTAATGCTGGTTCTCACTGCCTCCTGGAACCCTTTCAAATGCCACAGACAATTTGGCCCTCTCTGCTTTCCTGCGGACTCCATCTCAAAAGCACCTGTTTTCGCTTTCGGCAGCCTCCGGAGCAAAAAAGACAAACGTCCAGCTTTTGCTGCCACAGCAAAGGTGCCAGCGGGGAAAAGTAATGCTGGTTCTCACTGCCTCCTAGAACCCTTTCAAATGCCACAGACAATTTGGCCCTCTCTGCTTTCCTGCGGACTCCATCCTCAAAAGAACCTATTTTTGCTTTCGGCAGCCTCCGGAGCAAAAAAGACAAACGTCCAGCTTTTGCTGCCACAGCAAAGGTGCCAGCGGGGAAAAGTAATGCTGGTTCTCACTGCCTCCTGGAACCCTTTCAAATGCCACAGACAATTTGGCCCTCTCTGCTTTCCTGCGGACTCCATCCTCAAAAGCAGCTGTTTTCGCTTTCGGCAGCCTCCGGAGCAAAAAAGACAAACGTCCAGCTTTTGCTGCCACAGCAAAGGTGCCAGCGGGGAAAAGTAATGCTGGTTCTCACTGCCTCCTGGAACCCTTTCAAATGCCTCAGACAATTTGGCCCTCTCTGCTTTCCTGCGGACTCCATCATCAAAAGCACCTGTTTTCGCTTTCGGCAGCCTCCGGAGCAAAAAAACAAACGTCCAGCTTTTGCTGCCACAACAAAGGTGCCAGCGGGAAAAAGTAATGCTGGTTCTCACTGCCTCCTGGAACCCTTTCAAATGCCACAGACAATTTGGCCCTCTCTGCTTTCCTGCGGACTCCATCCTCAAAAGCACCTGTTTTCGCTTTCGGCAGCCTCCGGAGCAAAAAAGACAAACGTCCAGCATTTGCTGCCACAGCAAAGGTGGCAGCGGGGAAAAGTAATGCTGGTTCTCACTGCCTCCTGGAACCCTTTCAAATGCCACAGACAATTTGGCCCTCTCTGCTTTCCTGCGGACTCTATCCTCAAAAGCGCCTTTTTTTCACTTTCGGCGCCCTCCGGTGGTAAAAATACAAACGTCCAACTTTTGCTGCCGCAGCAAAGGAGCCAGCGGGGAAAAGTAATGCTGGTCCTCACTGCCTCCTGGAACCTCTTTAAATGCCAAAGACAATTTGGCCCTCTCTGCTTTCCTGCAAACTCCATCATCAAAAGCACCTGTTTTCGCTTTCGGCAGCCTCCGGAGCAAAAAAGACAAACGTCCAGCTTTTGCTGCCACAGCAAAGGTGCCAGCGGGGAAAAGTAATGCTCGTTCTCACTGCCTCCTGGAACCCTTTCAAATGCCACAGACAATTTGGCCCTCTCTGGCTTTCCTGCGGACTGCATCCTCAAAAGCACCTGTTTTCGCTTTCGGCAACCTCCGGAGCAAAAAAGACAAACGTCCAGTTTTTGCTGCCACAGCAAAGGTGCCAGCGGGGAAAAGTAATGCTGGTTCTCACTGCCTCCTGGAACCCTTTCAAATGCCCCAGACAATTTGGCCCTCTCTGCTTTCCTGCGGACTCCATTCTCAAAAGCACCTGTTTTCGCTTTCGGCAGCCTCCGGAGCAAAAAAGACAAACGTCCAGCTTTTGCTGCCACAGCAAAGGTGCCAGCGGGGAAAAGTAATGCTGGTTCTCACTGCCTCCTGGAACCCTTTCAAATGCCCCAGACAATTTGACCCTCTCTGCTTTCCTGCGGACTCCATTCTCAAAAGCACCTGTTTTCGTTTCGGCAGCCTCCGGAGCAAAAAAGACAAACGTCCAGCTTTTGTTGCCACAGCAAAGGTGCCAGCGGGGAAAAGTAATGCTGGTTCTCACTGCCTCCTGGAACCCTTTCAAATGTCACAGACAATTTGGCCCTCTCTGCTTTCCTGCGGACTCCATCCTCAAAAGCACCTGTTTTCGCTTTCGGCAGCCTCCGGAGCAAAAAAGACAAACGTCCAGCTTTTGCTGCCACAACAAAGGTGCCAGCGGGGGAAAAGTAATGCTGGTTCTCACTGCCTCCTGGAACCCTTTCAAATGCCACAGACAATTTGGCTCTCTCTGCTTTCCTGCGGACTCCATCCTCAAAAGCACCTGTTTTCGCTTTCGGCAGCCTCCGGAGCAAAAAAGACAAACGTCCAGCTTTTGCTGCCACAGCAAAGGTGCCAGCGGGGAAAAGTAATGCTGGTTCTCACTGCCTCCTGGAACCCTTTCAAATGCCACAGACAATTTGGCCCTCTCTGCTTTCCTGCGGACTCCATCCTCAAAAGCACCTGTTTTCGCTTTCGGCAGCCTCCGGAGCAAAAAAGACAAACGTCCAGCTTTTGCTGCCACAGCAAAGGTGCCAGCGGGGAAAAGTAATGCTGGTTCTCACTGCCTCCTGGAACCCTTTCAAATGCCACAGACAATTTGGCCCTCTCTGCTTTCCTGCGGACTCCATCCTCAAAAGCACCTGTTTTCGCTTTCGGCAGCCTCCGGAGCAAAAAAGACAAACGTCCAGCTTTTGCTGCCACAGCAAAGGTGCCAGCGGGGAAAAGTAATGCTGGTTCTCACTGCCTCCTGGAACCCTTTCAAATGCCACAGACAATTTGGCCCTCTCTGCTTTCCTGCGGACTCCATCCTCAAAAGCACCTGTTTTCGCTTTCGGCAGCCTCCGGAGCAAAAAAGACAAACGTCCAGCTTTTGCTGCCACAACAAAGGTGCCAGCGGGGAAAAGTAATGCTGGTTCTCACTCCCTCCTGGAACCCTTTCAAATGCCACAGACAATTTGGCCCTCTCTGCTTTCCTGCGGACTCCATCCTCAAAAGCACCTGTTTTCGCTTTCGGCAGCCTCCGGAGCAAAAAAGACAAACGTCCAGCTTTTGCTGCCACAGCAAAGGTGCCAGCGGGGAAAAGTAATGCTGGTTCTCACTGCCTCCTGGAACCCTTTCAAATGCCACAGACAATTTGGCCCTCTCTGCTTTCCTGCGGACTCCATCCTCAAAAGCACCTGTTTTCGCTTTCGGCAGCCTCCGGAGCAAAAAAGACAAACGTCCAGCTTTTGCTGCCACAACAAAGGTGCCAGCGGGGAAAAGTAATGCTGGTTCTCACTGCCTCCTGGAACCCTTTCAAATGCCACAGACAATTTGGCCCTCTCTGCTTTCCTGCGGACTCCATCCTCAAAAGCACCTGTTTTCGCTTTCGGCAGCCTCCGGAGCAAAAAAGACAAACGTCCAGCTTTTGCTGCCACAGCAAAGGTGCCAGCGGGGAAAAGTAATGCTGGTTCTCACTGCCTCCTGGAACCCTTTCAAATGCCACAGACAATTTGGCCCTCTCTGCTTTCCTGCGGACTCCATCCTCAAAAGCACCTGTTTTCGCTTTCGGCAGCCTCCGGAGCAAAAAAGACAAACGTCCAGCTTTTGCTGCCACAGCAAAGGTGCCAGCGGGGAAAAGTAATGCTGGTTCTCACTGCCTCCTGGAACCCTTTCAAATGCCACAGACAATTTGGCCCTCTCTGCTTTCCTGCGGACTCCATCCTCAAAAGCACCTGTTTTCGCTTTCGGCAGCCTCCGGAGCAAAAAAGACAAACGTCCAGCTTTTGCTGCCACAGCAAAGGTGCCAGCGGGGAAAAGTAATGCTGGTTCTCACTGCCTCCTGGAACCCTTTCAAATGCCCCAGACAATTTGGCCCTCTCTGCTTTCCTGCGGACTCCATCCTCAAAAGCACCTGTTTTCGCTTTCGGCAGCCTCCGGAGCAAAAAAGACAAACGTCCAGCTTTTGCTGCCACAGCAAAGGTGCCAGCGGGGAAAAGTAATGCTGGTTCTCACTGCCTCCTGGAACCCTTTCAAATGCCACAGACAATTTGGCCCTCTCTGCTTTCCTGCGGACTCCATCCTCAAAAGCACTGTTTTCGCTTTCGGCAGCCTCCGGAGCAAAAAAGACAAACGTCCAGCTTTTGCTGCCACAGCAAAGGTGCCAGCGGGGAAAAGTAATGCTGGTTCTCACTGCCTCCTGGAACCCTTTCAAATGCCACAGACAATTTGGCCCTCTCTGCTTTCCTGCGGACTCCATCCTCAAAAGAACCTATTTTTGCTTTCGGCAGCCTCCGGAGCAAAAAAGACAAACGTCCAGCTTTTGCTGCCACAGCAAAGGTGCCAGCGGGGAAAAGTAATGCTCGTTCTCACTGCCTCCTGGAACCCTTTCAAATGCCACAGACAATTTGGCCCTCTCTGCTTTCCTGCGGACTCCATCCTCAAAAGCACCTGTTTTCGCTTTCGGCAACCTCCGGAGCAAAAAAGACAAACGTCCAGCTTTTGCTGCCACAGCAAAGGTGCCAGCGGGGAAAAGTAATGCTGGTTCTCACTGCCTCCTGGAACCCTTTCAAATGCCCCAGACAATTTGGCCCTCTCTGCTTTCCTGCGGACTCCATCCTCAAAAGCACCTGTTTTCGCTTTCGGCAGCCTCCGGAGCAAAAAAGACAAACGTCCAGCTTTTGCTGCCACAACAAAGGTGCCAGCGGGGAAAAGTAATGCTGGTTCTCACTGCCTCCTGGAACCCTTTCAAATGCCACAGACAATTTGGCCCTCTCTGCTTTCCTGCGGACTCCATCCTCAAAAGCACCTGTTTTCGCTTTCGGCAGCCTCCGGAGCAAAAAAGACAAACGTCCAGCTTTTGCTGCCACAACAAAGGTGCCAGCAGGGAAAAGTAATGCTGGTTCTCACTGCCTCCTGGAACTCCTTCAAATGCCCCAGACAATTTGGCTCTCTCTGCTTTCCTGCGGACTCCATCCTGAAAAGCACCTGTTTTCGCTTTCGGCAGCCTCCGGAGCAAAAAAGACAAACGTCCAGCTTTTGCTGCCACAGCAAAGGTGCCAACGGGGAAAAGTAATGCTGGTTCTCACTGCCTCCTGGAACCCTTTCAAATGCCCCAGACAATTTGGCCCTCTCTGCTTTCCTGCGGACTCCATCCTCAAAAGCACCTGTTTTCGCTTTCGGCAGCCTCCGGAGCAAAAAAGACAAACGTCCAGCTTTTGCTGCCACAGCAAAGGTGCCAGCGGGGAAAAGTAATGCTGGTTCTCACTGCCTCCTGGAACCCTTTCAAATGCCCCAGACAATTTGGCCCTCTCTGCTTTCCTGCGGACTCCATCCTCAAAAGCACCTGTTTTCGCTTTCGGCAGCCTCCGGAGCAAAAAAGACAAACGTCCAGCTTTTGCTGCCACAGCAAAGGTGCCAGCGGGGAAAAGTAATGCTGGTTCTCACTGCCTCCTGGAACCCTTTCAAATGCCACAGACAATTTGGCCCTCTCTGCTTTCCTGCGGACTCCATCCTCAAAAGCACCTGTTTTCGCTTTCGGCAGCCTCCGGAGCAAAAAAGACAAACGTCCAGCTTTTGCTGCCACAGCAAAGGTGCCAGCGGGGAAAAGTAATGCTGGTTCTCACTGCCTCCTGGAACCCTTTCAAATGCCCCAGACAATTTGGCCCTCTCTGCTTTCCTGCGGACTCCATCCTCAAAAGCACCTGTTTTCGCTTTCGGCAGCCTCCGGAGCAAAAAAGACAAACGTCCAGCTTTTGCTGCCACAGCAAAGGTGCCAGCGGGGAAAAGTAATGCTGGTTCTCACTGCCTCCTGGAACCCTTTCAAATGCCACAGACAATTTGGCCCTCTCTGCTTTCCTGCGGACTCCATCCTCAAAAGCACCTGTTTTCGCTTTCGGCAGCCTCCGGAGCAAAAAAGACAAACGTCCAGCTTTTGCTGCCACAGCAAAGGTGCCAGCGGGGAAAAGTAATGCTGGTTCTCACTGCCTCCTGGAACCCTTTCAAATGCCACAGACAATTTGGCCCTCTCTGCTTTCCTGCGGACTCCATCCTCAAAAGCACCTGTTTTCGCTTTCGGCAGCCTCCGGAGCAAAAAAGACAAACGTCCAGCTTTTGCTGCCACAGCAAAGGTGCCAGCGGGGAAAAGTAATGCTGGTTCTCACTGCCTCCTGGAACCCTTTCAAATGCCCCAGACAATTTGGCCCTCTCTGCTTTCCTGCGGACTCCATCCTCAAAAGCACCTGTTTTCGCTTTCGGCAGCCTCCGGAGCAAAAAAGACAAACGTCCAGCTTTTGCTGCCACAGCAAAGGTGCCAACGGGGAAAAGTAATGCTGGTTCTCACTGCCTCCTGGAACCCTTTCAAATGCCCCAGACAATTTGGCCCTCTCTGCTTTCCTGCGGACTCCATCCTCAAAAGCACCTGTTTTCGCTTTCGGCAGCCTCCGGAGCAAAAAAGACAAACGTCCAGCTTTTGCTGCCACAGCAAAGGTGCCAGCGGGGAAAAGTAATGCTGGTTCTCACTGCCTCCTGGAACCCTTTCAAATGCCACAGACAATTTGGCCCTCTCTGCTTTCCTGCGGACTCCATCCTCAAAAGCACCTGTTTTCGCTTTCGGCAGCCTCCGGAGCAAAAAAGACAAACGTCCAGCTTTTGCTGCCACAGCAAAGGTGCCAGCGGGGAAAAGTAATGCTGGTTCTCACTGCCTCCTGGAACCCTTTCAAATGCCACAGACAATTTGGCCCTCTCTGCTTTCCTGCGGACTCCATCCTCAAAAGCACCTGTTTTCGCTTTCGGCAGCCTCCGGAGCAAAAAAGACAAACGTCCAGCTTTTGCTGCCACAGCAAAGGTGCCAGCGGGGAAAAGTAATGCTGGTTCTCACTGCCTCCTGGAACCCTTTCAAATGCCACAGACAATTTGGCCCTCTCTGCTTTCCTGCGGACTCCATCCTCAAAAGCACCTGTTTTCGCTTTCGGCAGCCTCCGGAGCAAAAAAGACAAACGTCCAGCTTTTGCTGCCACAGCAAAGGTGCCAGCGGGGAAAAGTAATGCTGGTTCTCACTGCCTCCTGGAACCCTTTCAAATGCCACAGACAATTTGGCCCTCTCTGCTTTCCTGCGGACTCCATCCTCAAAAGCACCTGTTTTCGCTTTCGGCAGCCTCCGGAGCAAAAAAGACAAACGTCCAGCTTTTGCTGCCACAGCAAAGGTGCCAGCGGGGAAAAGTAATGCTGGTTCTCACTGCCTCCTGGAACCCTTTCAAATGCCACAGACAATTTGGCCCTCTCTGCTTTCCTGCGGACTCCATCCTCAAAAGCACCTGTTTTCGCTTTCGGCAGCCTCCGGAGCAAAAAAGACAAACGTCCAGCTTTTGCTGCCACAGCAAAGGTGCCAGCGGGGAAAAGTAATGCTGGTTCTCACTGCCTCCTGGAACCCTTTCAAATGCCCCAGACAATTTGGCCCTCTCTGCTTTCCTGCGGACTCCATCCTCAAAAGCACCTGTTTTCGCTTTCGGCAGCCTCCGGAGCAAAAAAGACAAACGTCCAGCTTTTGCTGCCACAGCAAAGGTGCCAACGGGGAAAAGTAATGCTGGTTCTCACTGCCTCCTGGAACCCTTTCAAATGCCACAGACAATTTGGCCCTCTCTGCTTTCCTGCGGACTCCATCCTCAAAAGCACTGTTTTCGCTTTCGGCAGCCTCCGGAGCAAAAAAGACAAACGTCCAGCTTTTGCTGCCACAGCAAAGGTGCCAGCGGGGAAAAGTAATGCTGGTTCTCACTGCCTCCTGGAACCCTTTCAAATGCCACAGACAATTTGGCCCTCTCTGCTTTCCTGCGGACTCCATCCTCAAAAGAACCTATTTTCGCTTTCGGCAGCCTCCGGAGCAAAAAAGACAAACGTCTAGCTTTTGCTGCCACAGCAAAGGTGCCAGCGGGGAAAAGTAATGCTCGTTCTCACTGTCTCCTGGAACCCTTTCAAATGCCACAGACAATTTGGCCCTCTCTGCTTTCCTGCGGACTCCATCCTCAAAAGCACCTGTTTTCGCTTTGGGCAGCCTCCGGAGCAAAAAAGACAAACGTCCAGCTTTTGCTGCCACAGCAAAGGTGCCAGCAGGGAAAAGTAATGCTGGTTCTCACTGCCTCCTGGAACCCTTTCAAATGCCACAGACAATTTGGCCCTCTCTGCTTTCCTGCGGACTCCATCCTCAAAAGCACCTGTTTTCGCTTTCGGCAGCCTCCGGAGCAAAAAAGACAAACGTCCAGCTTTTGCTGCCACAACAAAGGTGCCAGCGGGGAAAAGTAATGCTGGTTCTCACTGCCTCCTGGAACCCTTTCAAATGCCACAGACAATTTGGCCCTCTCTGCTTTCCTGCGGACTCCATCCTCAAAAGCACCTGTTTTCGCTTTCGGCAGCCTCCGGAGCAAAAAAGACAAACGTCCAGCTTTTGCTGCCACAACAAAGGTGCCAGCAGGGAAAAGTAATGCTGGTTCTCACTGCCTCCTGGAACTCCTTCAAATGCCCCAGACAATTTGGCTCTCTCTGCTTTCCTGCGGACTCCATCCTCAAAAGCACCTGTTTTCGCTTTCGGCAGCCTCCGGAGCAAAAAAGACAAACGTCCAGCTTTTGCTGCCACAGCAAAGGTGCCAACGGGGAAAAGTAATGCTGGTTCTCACTGCCTCCTGGAACCCTTTCAAATGCCCCAGACAATTTGGCCCTCTCTGCTTTCCTGCGGACTCCATCCTCAAAAGCACCTGTTTTCGCTTTCGGCAGCCTCCGGAGCAAAAAAGACAAACGTCCAGCTTTTGCTGCCACAGCAAAGGTGCCAGCGGGGAAAAGTAATGCTGGTTCTCACTGCCTCCTGGAACCCTTTCAAATGCCACAGACAATTTGGCCCTCTCTGCTTTCCTGCGGACTCCATCCTCAAAAGCACCTGTTTTCGCTTTCGGCAGCCTCCGGAGCAAAAAAGACAAACGTCCAGCTTTTGCTGCCACAGCAAAGGTGCCAGCGGGGAAAAGTAATGCTGGTTCTCACTGCCTCCTGGAACCCTTTCAAATGCCACAGACAATTTGGCCCTCTCTGCTTTCCTGCGGACTCCATCCTCAAAAGCACCTGTTTTCGCTTTCGGCAGCCTCCGGAGCAAAAAAGACAAACGTCCAGCTTTTGCTGCCACAGCAAAGGTGCCAGCGGGGAAAAGTAATGCTGGTTCTCACTGCCTCCTGGAACCCTTTCAAATGCCACAGACAATTTGGCCCTCTCTGCTTTCCTGCGGACTCCATCCTCAAAAGCACCTGTTTTCGCTTTCGGCAGCCTCCGGAGCAAAAAAGACAAACGTCCAGCTTTTGCTGCCACAGCAAAGGTGCCAGCGGGGAAAAGTAATGCTGGTTCTCACTGCCTCCTGGAACCCTTTCAAATGCCCCAGACAATTTTGCTCTCTCTGCTTTCCTGCGGACTCCATCCTCAAAAGCACCTGTTTTCACTTTCGGCGCCATCCGGAGCAAAAAAGACAAACGTCCAGCTTTTGCTGCCGCAGCAAAGGTGCCAGCGGGGAAAAGTAATGCTGGTCCTCACTGCCTCCTGGAACCTCTTTAAATGCCACAGACAATTTGGCCCTCTCTGCTTTCCTGCGGACTCCATCCTCAAAAGCACCTGTTTTTGCTTTCGGCAGCCTCCGGAGCAAAAAAGACAAACGTCCAGCTTTTGCTGCCACAGCAAAGGTGCCAGCAGGGAAAAGTAATGCTGGTTCTCACTGCCTCCTGGAACTCCTTCAAATGCCCCAGACAATTTGGCTCTCTCTGCTTTCCTGCGGACTCCATCCTCAAAAGAACCTATTTTCGCTTTCGGCGCCCTCCGGAGCAAAAAAGACAAACGTCCAGCTTTTGCTGCCACAGCAAAGGTGCCAGCGGGGAAAAGTAATGCTGGTTCTCACTGCCTCCTGGAACCCTTTCAAATGCCCCAGACAATTTGGCCCTCTCTGCTTTCCTGCGGACTCCATCCTCAAAAGCACCTGTTTTCGCTTTCGGCAGCCTCCGGAGTAAAAAAGACAAACGTCCAGCTTTTGCTGCCACAGCAAAGGTGCCAGCGGGGAAAAGTAATGCTGGTTCTCACTGCCTCCTGGAACCCTTTCAAATGCCACAGACAATTTGGCCCTCTCTGCTTTCCTGCGGACTCCATCCTCAAAAGCACCTGTTTTCGCTTTCGGCAGCCTCCGGAGCAAAAAAGACAAACGTCCAGCTTTTGCTGCCACAGCAAAGGTGCCAGCGGGGAAAAGTAATGCTGGTTCTCACTGCCTCCTGGAACCCTTTCAAATGCCACAGACAATTTGGCCCTCTCTGCTTTCCTGCGGACTCCATCCTCAAAAGCACCTGTTTTCGCTTTCGGCAGCCTCCGGAGCAAAAAAGACAAACGTCCAGCTTTTGCTGCCACAGCAAAGGTGCCAGCGGGGAAAAGTAATGCTGGTTCTCACTGCCTCCTGGAACCCTTTCAAATGCCACAGACAATTTGGCCCTCTCTGCTTTCCTGCGGACTCCATCCTCAAAAGCACCTGTTTTCACTTTTGGCAACCTCCGGAGCAAAAAAGACAAACGTCCAGCTTTTGCTGCCACAGCAAAGGTGCCAGCGGGGAAAAGTAATGCTGGTTCTCACTGCCTCCTGGAACCCTTTCAAATGCCACAGACAATTTGGCCCTCTCTGCTTTCCTGCGGACTCCATCCTGAAAAGCACCTGTTTTCGCTTTCGGCAGCCTCCGGAGCAAAAAAGACAAACGTCCAGCTTTTGCTGCCACAGCAAAGGTGCCAGCGGGGAAAAGTAATGCTGGTTCTCACTGCCTCCTCGAACCCTTTCAAATGCCACAGACAATTTGGCCCTCTCTGCTTTGCTGCGGACTCCATCCTCAAAAGCACCTGTTTTCGCTTTCGGCAGCCTCCGGAGCAAAAAAGACAAACGTCCAGCTTTTGCTGCCACAGCAAAGGTGCCAGCGGGGAAAAGTAATGCTGGTTCTCACTGCCTCCTCGAACCCTTTCAAATGCCACAGACAATTTGGCCCTCTCTGCTTTCCTGCGGACTCCATCCTCAAAAGCACCTGTTTTCGCTTTCGGCAGCCTCCGGAGCAAAAAAGACAAACGTCCAGCTTTTGCTGCCGCAGCAAAGGTGCCAGCGGGGAAAAGTAATGCTGGTTCTCACTGCCTCCTGGAACCCTTTCAAATGCCACAGACAATTTGGCCCTCTCTGCTTTCCTGCGGACTCCATCCTCAAAAGCACCTGTTTTCGCTTTCGGCAGCCTCCGGAGCAAAAAAGACAAACGTCCAGCTTTTGCTGCCACAGCAAAGGTGCCAGCGGGGAAAAGTAATGCTGGTTCTCACTGCCTCCTGGAACCCTTTCAAATGCCACAGACAATTTGGCCCTCTCTGCTTTCCTGCGGACTCCATCCTCAAAAGCACCTGTTTTCGCTTTCGGCAGCCTCCGGAGCAAAAAAGACAAACGTCCAGCTTTTGCTGCCGCAGCAAAGGTGCCAGCGGGGAAAAGTAATGCTGGTCCTCACTGCCTCCTGGAACCTCTTTAAATGCCACAGACAATTTGGCCCTCTCTGCTTTCCTGCGGACTCCATCCTCAAAAGCACCTGTTTTCGCTTTCAGCAACCTCTGGAGCAAAAAAGACAAACGTCCAGCTTTTGCTGCCACAGCAAAGGTGCCAGCGGGGAAAAGTAATGCTGGTTCTCACTGCCTCCTGGAACCCTTTCAAATGCCCCAGACAATTTGGCCCTCTCTGCTTTCCTGCGGACTCCATCCCCAAAAGCACCTGTTTTCGCTTTCGGCAGCCTCCGGAGCAAAAAAGACAAACGTCCAGCTTTTGCTGCCACAGCAAAGGTGCCAGCGGGGAAAAGTAATGCTGGTTCTCACTGCCTCCTGGAACTCCTTCAAATGCCACAGACAATTTGGCTCTCTCTGCTTTCCTGCGGACTCCATCCTCAAAAGCACCTGTTTTCGCTTTCGGCAGCCTCCGGAGCAAAAAAGACAAACGTCCAGCTTTTGCTGCCACAACAAAGGTGCCAGCGGGGAAAAGTAATGCTGGTTCTCACTGCCTCCTGGAACCCTTTCAAATGCCACAGACAATTTGGCCCTCTCTGCTTTCCTGCGGACTCCATCATCAAAAGCACTGTTTTCGCTTTCGGCAGCCTCCGGAGCAAAAAAGACAAACGTCCAGCTTTTGCTGCCACAGCAAAGGTGCCAGCGGGGAAAAGTAATGCTGGTTCTCACTGCCTCCTGGAACCCTTTCAAATGCCACAGACAATTTGGCCCTCTCTGCTTTCCTGCGGACTCCATCCTCAAAAGCACCTGTTTTCGCTTTCGGCAGCCTCCGGAGCAAAAACGACAAACGTCCAGCTTTTGCTGCCACAGCAAAGGTGCCAGTGGGGAAAAGTAATGCTGGTTCTCACTGCCTCCTGGAACCCTTTCAAATGCCACAGACAATTTGGCCCTCTCTGCTTTCCTGCGGACTCCATCCTCAAAAGCACCTGTTTTCGCTTTCGGCAGCCTCCGGAGCAAAAAAGACAAACGTCCAGCTTTTGCTGCCACAGCAAAGGTGCCAGCGGGGAAAAGTAATGCTGGTTCTCACTGCCTCCTGGAACCCTTTCAAATGCCACAGACAATTTGGCTCTCTCTGCTTTCCTGCGGACTCCATCCTCAAAAGCACCTGTTTTCACTTTCGGCGCCATCCGGAGCAAAAAAGACAAACGTCCAGCTTTTGCTGCCGCAGCAAAGGTGCCAGCGGGGAAAAGTAATGCTGGTCCTCACTGCCTCCTGGAACCTCTTTAAATGCCAAAGACAATTTGGCCCTCTCTGCTTTCCTGCGGACTCCATCCTCAAAAGCACCTGTTTTCGCTTTCGGCAGCCTCCGGAGCAAAAAAGACAAACGTCCAGATTTTGCTGCCACAGCAAAGGTGCCAGCGGGAAAAGTAATGCTGGTTCTCACTGCCTCTTCGAACCCTTTCAAATGCCACAGACAATTTGGCCCTCTCTGCTTTCCTGCGGACTCCATCCTCAAAAGCACCTGTTTTCGCTTTCGGCAGCCTCCGGAGCAAAAAAGACAAACGTCCAGCTTTTGCTGCCACAGCAAAGGTGCCAGTGGGGAAAAGTAATGCTGGTTCTCACTGCCTCCTGGAACCCTTTCAAATGTCTCAGACAATTTGGCCCTCTCTGCTTTCCTGCGGACTCCATCCTCAAAAGCACCTGTTTTCGCTTTCGGCAGCCTCCGGAGCAAAAAAGACAAACGTCCAGCTTTTGCTGCCACAGCAAAGGTGCCAGCGGGGAAAAGTAATGCTGGTTCTCGCTGCCTCCTGGAACCTCTTCAAATGCCACAGACAATTTGGCCCTCTCTGCTTTCCTGCGGACTCCATCATCAAAAGCACCTGTTTTCGCTTTCGGCAACCTCCGGAGCAAAAAAGACAAACGTCCAGCTTTTGCTGCCACAGCAAATGTGCCAGCAGGGAAAAGTAATGCTGGTTCTCACTGCCTCCTGGAACTCCTTCAAATGCCCCAGACAATTTGGCTCTCTCTGCTTTCCTGCGGACTCCATCCTCAAAAGAACCTATTTTCGCTTTCGGCGCCCTCCGGAGCAAAAAAGACAAACGTCCAGCTTTTGCTGCCACAGCAAAGGTGCCAGCGGGGAAAAGTAATGCTGGTTCTCACTGCCTCCTGGAACTCCTTCAAATGCCCCAGACAATTTGGCTCTCTCTGCTTTCCTGCGGACTCCATCCTCAAAAGAACCTATTTTCGCTTTCGGCGCCCTCCGGAGCAAAAAAGACAAACGTCCAGCTTTTGCTGCCACAGCAAAGGTGCCAGCGGGGAAAAGTAATGCTGGTTCTCACTGCCTCCTGGAACCCTTTCAAATGCCACAGACAATTTGGCCCTCTCTGCTTTCCTGCGGACTCCATCCTCAAAAGCACCTGTTTTCGCTTTCGGCAGCCTCCGGAGTAAAAAAGACAAACGTCCAGCTTTTGCTGCCACAGCAAAGGTGCCAGCGGGGAAAAGTAATGCTGGTTCTCACTGCCTCCTGGAACCCTTTCAAATGCCACAGACAATTTGGCCCTCTCTGCTTTCCTGCGGACTCCATCCTCAAAAGCACCTGTTTTCACTTTCGGCGCCCTCCGGTGGTAAAAAGACAAACGTCCAGCTTTTGCTGCCACAGCAAAGGTGCCAGCGGGGAAAAGTAATGCTGGTTCTCACTGCCTCCTGGAACCCTTTCAAATGCCACAGACAATTTGGCCCTCTCTGCTTTCCTGCGGACTCCATCCTCAAAAGCACCTGTTTTCGCTTTCGGCAGCCTCCGGAGCAAAAAAGACAAACGTCCAGCTTTTGCTGCCACAGCAAAGGTGCCAGCGGGGAAAAGTAATGCTGGTTCTCACTGCCTCCTGGAACCCTTTCAAATGCCACAGACAATTTGTCCCTCTCTGCTTTCCTGCGGACTCCATCCTCAAAAGCACCTGTTTTCGCTTTTGGCAACCTCCGGAGCAAAAAAGACAAACGTCCAGCTTTTGCTGCCACAGCAAAGGTGCCAGCGGGGAAAAGTAATGCTGGTTCTCACTGCCTCCTGGAACCCTTTCAAATGCCACAGACAATTTGGCCCTCTCTGCTTTCCTGCGGACTCCATCCTCAAAAGCACCTGTTTTCGCTTTCGGCAGCCTCCGGAGCAAAAAAGACAAACGTCCAGCTTTTGCTGCCACAGCAAAGGTGCCAGCGGGGAAAAGTAATGCTGGTTCTCACTGCCTCCTCGAACCCTTTCAAATGCCACAGACAATTTGGCCCTCTCTGCTTTCCTGCGGACTCCATCCTCAAAAGCACCTGTTTTCGCTTTCGGCAGCCTCCGGAGCAAAAAAGACAAACGTCCAGCTTTTGCTGCCACAGCAAAGGTGCCAGCGGGGAAAAGTAATGCTGGTTCTCACTGCCTCCTGGAACCCTTTCAAATGCCACAGACAATTTGGCCCTCTCTGCTTTCCTGCGGACTCCATCCTCAAAAGCACCTGTTTTCGCTTTCGGCAGCCTCCGGAGCAAAAAAGACAAACGTCCAGCTTTTGCTGCCGCAGCAAAGGTGCCAGCGGGGAAAAGTAATGCTGGTCCTCACTGCCTCCTGGAACCTCTTTAAATGCCAAAGACAATTTGGCCCTCTCTGCTTTCCTGCGGACTCCATCATCAAAAGCACCTGTTTTCGCTTTCGGCAGCCTCCGGAGCAAAAAAGACAAACGTCCAGCTTTTGCTGCCACAGCAAAGGTGCCAGCGGGGAAAAGTAATGCTGGTTCTCACTGCCTCCTGGAACCCTTTCAAATGCCACAGACAATTTGGCCCTCTCTGCTTTCCTGCGGACTCCATCCTCAAAAGCACCTGTTTTCGCTTTCGGCAGCCTCCGGAGCAAAAAAGACAAACGTCCAGCTTTTGCTGCCACAACAAAGGTGCCAGCGGGGAAAAGTAATGCTGGTTCTCACTGCCTCCTGGAACCCTTTCAAATGCCACAGACAATTTGGCCCTCTCTGCTTTCCTGCGGACTCCATCCTCAAAAGCACCTGTTTTCGCTTTCGGCAGCCTCCGGAGCAAAAAAGACAAACGTCCAGCTTTTGCTGCCACAGCAAAGGTGCCAGCGGGGAAAAGTAATGCTGGTCCTCACTGCCTCCTGGAACCTCTTTAAATGCCAAAGACAATTTGGCCCTCTCTGCTTTCCTGCGGACTCCATCATCAAAAGCACCTGTTTTCGCTTTCGGCAGCCTCCGGAGCAAAAAAGACAAACGTCCAGCTTTTGCTGCCACAGCAAAGGTGCCAGCGGGGAAAAGTAATGCTGGTTCTCACTGCCTCCTGGAACCCTTTCAAATGCCACAGACAATTTGGCCCTCTCTGCTTTCCTGCGGACTCCATCCTCAAAAGCACCTGTTTTCGCTTTTGGCAACCTCCGGAGCAAAAAAGACAAACGTCCAGCTTTTGCTGCCACAGCAAAGGTGCCAGCGGGGAAAAGTAATGCTGGTTCTCACTGCCTCCTGGAACCCTTTCAAATGCCACAGACAATTTGGCCCTCTCTGCTTTCCTGCGGACTCCATCCTCAAAAGCACCTGTTTTCGCTTTCGGCAGCCTCCGGAGCAAAAAAGACAAACGTCCAGCTTTTGCTGCCACAGCAAAGGTGCCAGCGGGGAAAAGTAATGCTGGTTCTCACTGCCTCCTGGAACCCTTTCAAATGCCACAGACAATTTGGCCCTCTCTGCTTTCCTGCGGACTCCATCCTCAAAAGCACCTGTTTTCGCTTTCGGCAGCCTCCGGAGCAAAAAAGACAAACGTCCAGCTTTTGCTGCCACAGCAAAGGTGCCAGCGGGGAAAAGTAATGCTGGTTCTCACTGCCTCCTGGAACCCTTTCAAATGCCCCAGACAATTTGGCCCTCTCTACTTTCCTGCGGACTCCATCCTCAAAAGCGCCTTTTTTCACTTTCGGCGCCATCCGGTGGTAAAAAGACAAACGTCCAGCTTTTGCTGCCGCAGCAAAGGTGCCAGCGGGGAAAAGTAATGCTGGTCCTCACTGCCTCCTGGAACCTCTTTAAATGCCAAAGACAATTTGGCCCTCTCTGCTTTCCTGCAGACTCCATCCTCAAAAGCACCTGTTTTCGCTTTCGGCAGCCTCCGGAGCAAAAAAGACAAACGTCCAGCTTTTGCTGCCACAGCAAAGGTGCCAGCGGGGAAAAGTAATGCTGGTTCTCACTGCCTCCTGGAACCCTTTCAAATGCCACAGACAATTTGGCCCTCTCTGCTTTCCTGCGGACTCCATCCTCAAAAGCAGCTGTTTTCGCTTTCGGCAGCCTCCGGAGCAAAAAAGACAAACGTCCAGCTTTTGCTGCCACAGCAAAGGTGCCAGCGGGGAAAAGTAATGCTGGTTCTCACTGCCTCCTGGAACCCTTTCAAATGCCACAGACAATTTGGCCCTCTCTGCTTTCCTGCGGACTCCATCCTCAAAAGCACCTGTTTTCGCTTTCGGCAGCCTCCGGAGCAAAAAAGACAAACGTCCAGCTTTTGCTGCCACAGCAAAGGTGCCAGCGGGGAAAAGTAATGCTGGTTCTCACTGCCTCCTGGAACCCTTTCAAATGCCCCAGACAATTTGGCTCTCTCTGCTTTCCTGCGGACTCCATCCTCAAAAGCGCCTTTTTTCACTTTCGGCGCCATCCGGTGGTAAAAAGACAAACGTCCAGCTTTTGCTGCCACAGCAAAGGTGCCAGCGGGGAAAAGTAATGCTGGTTCTCACTGCCTCCTGGAACCCTTTCAAATGCCACAGACAATTTGGCCCTCTCTGCTTTCCTGCGGACTCCATCCTCAAAAGCACCTGTTTTCGCTTTCGGCAGCCTCCGGAGCAAAAAAGACAAACGTCCAGCTTTTGCTGCCGCAGCAAAGGTGCCAGCGGGGAAAAGTAATGCTGGTCCTCACTGCCTCCTGGAACCTCTTTAAATGCCAAAGACAATTTGGCCCTCTCTGCTTTCCTGCGGACTCCATCATCAAAAGCACCTGTTTTCGCTTTCGGCAGCCTCCGGAGCAAAAAAGACAAACGTCCAGCTTTTGCTGCCACAGCAAAGGTGCCAGCGGGGAAAAGTAATGCTGGTTCTCACTGCCTCCTGGAACCCTTTCAAATGCCACAGACAATTTGGCCCTCTCTGCTTTCCTGCGGACTCCATCCTCAAAAGCACCTGTTTTCGCTTTCGGCAGCCTCCGGAGCAAAAAAGACAAACGTCCAGCTTTTGCTGCCACAACAAAGGTGCCAGCGGGGAAAAGTAATGCTGGTTCTCACTGCCTCCTGGAACCCTTTCAAATGCCACAGACAATTTGGCCCTCTCTGCTTTCCTGCGGACTCCATCCTCAAAAGCACCTGTTTTCGCTTTCGGCAGCCTCCGGAGCAAAAAAGACAAACGTCCAGCTTTTGCTGCCACAGCAAAGGTGCCAGCGGGGAAAAGTAATGCTGGTCCTCACTGCCTCCTGGAACCTCTTTAAATGCCAAAGACAATTTGGCCCTCTCTGCTTTCCTGCGGACTCCATCATCAAAAGCACCTGTTTTCGCTTTCGGCAGCCTCCGGAGCAAAAAAGACAAACGTCCAGCTTTTGCTGCCACAGCAAAGGTGCCAGCGGGGAAAAGTAATGCTGGTTCTCACTGCCTCCTGGAACCCTTTCAAATGCCACAGACAATTTGGCCCTCTCTGCTTTCCTGCGGACTCCATCCTCAAAAGCACCTGTTTTCGCTTTTGGCAACCTCCGGAGCAAAAAAGACAAACGTCCAGCTTTTGCTGCCACAGCAAAGGTGCCAGCGGGGAAAAGTAATGCTGGTTCTCACTGCCTCCTGGAACCCTTTCAAATGCCACAGACAATTTGGCCCTCTCTGCTTTCCTGCGGACTCCATCCTCAAAAGCACCTGTTTTCGCTTTCGGCAGCCTCCGGAGCAAAAAAGACAAACGTCCAGCTTTTGCTGCCACAGCAAAGGTGCCAGCGGGGAAAAGTAATGCTGGTTCTCACTGCCTCCTGGAACCCTTTCAAATGCCACAGACAATTTGGCCCTCTCTGCTTTCCTGCGGACTCCATCCTCAAAAGCACCTGTTTTCGCTTTCGGCAGCCTCCGGAGCAAAAAAGACAAACGTCCAGCTTTTGCTGCCACAGCAAAGGTGCCAGCGGGGAAAAGTAATGCTGGTTCTCACTGCCTCCTGGAACCCTTTCAAATGCCCCAGACAATTTGGCCCTCTCTACTTTCCTGCGGACTCCATCCTCAAAAGCGCCTTTTTTCACTTTCGGCGCCATCCGGTGGTAAAAAGACAAACGTCCAGCTTTTGCTGCCGCAGCAAAGGTGCCAGCGGGGAAAAGTAATGCTGGTCCTCACTGCCTCCTGGAACCTCTTTAAATGCCAAAGACAATTTGGCCCTCTCTGCTTTCCTGCAGACTCCATCCTCAAAAGCACCTGTTTTCGCTTTCGGCAGCCTCCGGAGCAAAAAAGACAAACGTCCAGCTTTTGCTGCCACAGCAAAGGTGCCAGCGGGAAAAGTAATGCTGGTTCTCACTGCCTCCTGGAACCCTTTCAAATGCCACAGACAATTTGGCCCTCTCTGCTTTCCTGCGGACTCCATCCTCAAAAGCAGCTGTTTTCGCTTTCGGCAGCCTCCGGAGCAAAAAAGACAAAACGTCCAGCTTTTGCTGCCACAGCAAAGGTGCCAGCGGGGAAAAGTAATGCTGGTTCTCACTGCCTCCTGGAACCCTTTCAAATGCCACAGACAATTTGGCCCTCTCTGCTTTCCTGCGGACTCCATCCTCAAAAGCACCTGTTTTCGCTTTCGGCAGCCTCCGGAGCAAAAAAGACAAACGTCCAGCTTTTGCTGCCACAGCAAAGGTGCCAGCGGGGAAAAGTAATGCTGGTTCTCACTGCCTCCTGGAACCCTTTCAAATGCCCCAGACAATTTGGCTCTCTCTGCTTTCCTGCGGACTCCATCCTCAAAAGCGCCTTTTTTCACTTTCGGCGCCATCCGGTGGTAAAAAGACAAACGTCCAGCTTTTGCTGCCACAGCAAAGGTGCCAGCGGGGAAAAGTAATGCTGGTCCTCACTGCCTCCTGGAACCTCTTTAAATGCCAAAGACAATTTGGCCCTCTCTGCTTTCCTGCGGACTCCATCATCAAAAGCACCTGTTTTCGCTTTCGGCAGCCTCCGGAGCAAAAAAGACAAACGTCCAGCTTTTGCTGCCACAGCAAAGGTGCCAGCGGGGAAAAGTAATGCTGGTTCTCACTGCCTCCTGGAACCCTTTCAAATGCCACAGACAATTTGGCCCTCTCTGCTTTCCTGCGGACTCCATCCTCAAAAGCACCTGTTTTCGCTTTCGGCAGCCTCCGGAGCAAAAAAGACAAACGTCCAGCTTTTGCTGCCACAGCAAAGGTGCCAGCGGGGAAAAGTAATGCTGGTTCTCACTGCCTCCTGGAACCCTTTCAAATGCCCCAGACAATTTGGCTCTCTCTGCTTTCCTGCGGACTCCATCCTCAAAAGCGCCTTTTTTCACTTTCGGCGCCATCCGGTGGTAAAAAGACAAACGTCCAGCTTTTGCTGCCACAGCAAAGGTGCCAGCGGGGAAAAGTAATGCTGGTCCTCACTGCCTCCTGGAACCTCTTTAAATGCCAAAGACAATTTGGCCCTCTCTGCTTTCCTGCGGACTCCATCATCAAAAGCACCTGTTTTCGCTTTCGGCAGCCTCCGGAGCAAAAAAGACAAACGTCCAGCTTTTGCTGCCACAGCAAAGGTGCCAGCGGGGAAAAGTAATGCTGGTTCTCACTGCCTCCTGGAACCCTTTCAAATGCCACAGACAATTTGGCCCTCTCTGCTTTCCTGCGGACTCCATCCTCAAAAGCACCTGTTTTCGCTTTCGGCAGCCTCCGGAGCAAAAAAGACAAACGTCCAGCTTTTGCTGCCACAACAAAGGTGCCAGCGGGGAAAAGTAATGCTGGTTCTCACTGCCTCCTGGAACCCTTTCAAATGCCACAGACAATTTGGCCCTCTCTGCTTTCCTGCGGACTCCATCCTCAAAAGCACCTGTTTTCGCTTTCGGCAGCCTCCGGAGCAAAAAAGACAAACGTCCAGCTTTTGCTGCCACAGCAAAGGTGCCAGCGGGGAAAAGTAATGCTGGTCCTCACTGCCTCCTGGAACCTCTTTAAATGCCAAAGACAATTTGGCCCTCTCTGCTTTCCTGCGGACTCCATCATCAAAAGCACCTGTTTTCGCTTTCGGCAGCCTCCGGAGCAAAAAAGACAAACGTCCAGCTTTTGCTGCCACAGCAAAGGTGCCAGCGGGGAAAAGTAATGCTGGTTCTCACTGCCTCCTGGAACCCTTTCAAATGCCACAGACAATTTGGCCCTCTCTGCTTTCCTGCGGACTCCATCCTCAAAAGCACCTGTTTTCGCTTTTGGCAACCTCCGGAGCAAAAAAGACAAACGTCCAGCTTTTGCTGCCACAGCAAAGGTGCCAGCGGGGAAAAGTGATGCTGGTCTCACTGCCTCCTGGAACCCCTTCAAATGCCCCACAGACAATTTGGCCCTCTCTGCTTTCATGCGGACTCCATCCTCAAAAGCACTGTTTTCGCTTTCGGCAGCTCTTTGGAGCAAAAAAGACAAACGTCCAGCTTTTGCTGCCACAGCAAAGGTGCCAGCGGGGAAAAGTAATGCTGGTTCCTCACTGCCTCCTGGAACCCCTTTCAAATGACCACAATTTGGCCCTCTCTGCTTTCCTGCGGACTCCATCCTCAAAAGCACCTGTTTTCGCTTTCGGCAGCCTCCGGAGCAAAAAAGACAAACGTCCAGCTTTTGCTGCCACAGCAAAGGTGCCAGCGGGGAAAAGTAATGCTGGTTCTCACTGCCTCCTGGAACCCTTTCAAATGCCCCAGACAATTTGGCCCTCTCTACTTTCCTGCGGACTCCATCCTCAAAAGCGCCTTTTTTCACTTTCGGCGCCATCCGGTGGTAAAAAGACAAACGTCCAGCTTTTGCTGCCGCAGCAAGGTGCCAGCGGGGAAAAGTAATGCTGGTCCTCACTGCCTCCTGGAACCTCTTTAAATGCCAAAGACAATTTGGCCCTCTCTGCTTTCCTGCAGACTCCATCCTCAAAAGCACCTGTTTTCGCTTTCGGCAGCCTCCGGAGCAAAAAAGACAAACGTCCAGCTTTTGCTGCCACAGCAAAGGTGCCAGCGGGGAAAAGTAATGCTGGTTCTCACTGCCTCCTGGAACCCTTTCAAATGCCACAGACAATTTGGCCCTCTCTGCTTTCCTGCGGACTCCATCCTCAAAAGCAGCTGTTTTCGCTTTCGGCAGCCTCCGGAGCAAAAAAGACAAACGTCCAGCTTTTGCTGCCACAGCAAAGGTGCCAGCGGGGAAAAGTAATGCTGGTTCTCACTGCCTCCTGGAACCCTTTCAAATGCCACAGACAATTTGGCCCTCTCTGCTTTCCTGCGGACTCCATCCTCAAAAGCACCTGTTTTCGCTTTCGGCAGCCTCCGGAGCAAAAAAGACAAACGTCCAGCTTTGCTGCCACAGCAAAGGTGCCAGCGGGGAAAAGTAATGCTGGTTCTCACTGCCTCCTGGAACCCTTTCAAATGCCCCAGACAATTTGGCTCTCTCTGCTTTCCTGCGGACTCCATCCTCAAAAGCGCCTTTTTTCACTTTCGGCGCCATCCGGTGGTAAAAAGACAAACGTCCAGCTTTTGCTGCCACAGCAAAGGTGCCAGCGGGGAAAAGTAATGCTGGTCCTCACTGCCTCCTGGAACCTCTTTAAATGCCAAAGACAATTTGGCCCTCTCTGCTTTCCTGCGGACTCCATCATCAAAAGCACCTGTTTTCGCTTTCGGCAGCCTCCGGAGCAAAAAAGACAAACGTCCAGCTTTTGCTGCCACAGCAAAGGTGCCAGCGGGGAAAAGTAATGCTGGTTCTCACTGCCTCTGGAACCCTTTCAAATGCCACAGACAATTTGGCCCTCTCTGCTTTCCTGCGGACTCCATCCTCAAAAGCACCTGTTTTCGCTTTCGGCAGCCTCCGGAGCAAAAAAGACAAACGTCCAGCTTTTGCTGCCACAGCAAAGGTGCCAGCGGGGAAAAGTAATGCTGGTTCTCACTGCCTCCTGGAACCCTTTCAAAATGCCACAGACAATTTGGCCCTCTCTGCTTTCCTGCGGACTCCATCCTCAAAAGCACCTGTTTTCGCTTTCGGCAGCCTCCGGAGCAAAAAAGACAAACGTCCAGCTTTTGCTGCCACAGCCAAAGGTGACAGCGGGGAAAAGTAATGCTGGTTCTCACTGCCTCCTGGAACCCTTTCAAATGTCACAGACAATTTGTCCCTCTCTGCTTTCCTGCGGACTCCATCCTCAAAAGCACCTGTTTTCGCTTTCGGCAGCCTCCGGAGCAAAAAAAGACAAACGTCCAGCTTTTGCTGCCACAGCAAAGGTGCCAGCAGGGAAAAGTAATGCTGGTTCTCACTGCCTCCTGGAACCCTTTCAAATGCCACAGACAATTTGGCCCTCTCTGCTTTCCTGCGGACTCCATCCTCAAAAGCACCTGTTTTCGCTTTCGGCAGCCTCCGGAGCAAAAAAGACAAACGTCCAGCTTTTGCTGCCACAGCAAAGGTGCCAGCGGGGAAAAGTAATGCTGGTTCTCACTGCCTCCTGGAACCCTTTCAAATGCCACAGACAATTTGGCCCTCTCTGCTTTCCTGCGGACTCCATCCTCAAAAGCACCTGTTTTCGCTTTCGGCAGCCTCCGGAGCAAAAAAGACAAACGTCCAGCTTTTGCTGCCACAGCAAAGGTGCCAGCGGGGAAAAGTAATGCTGGTTCTCACTGCCTCCTGGAACCCTTTCAAATGCCACAGACAATTTGGCCCTCTCTGCTTTCCTGCGGACTCCATCCTCAAAAGCACCTGTTTTCGCTTTCGGCATCCTCCGGAGCAAAAAGACAAACGTCCAGCTTTTGCTGCCACAGCAAAGGTGCCAGCGGGGAAAAGTAATGCTGGTTCTCACTGCCTCCTGGAACCCTTTCAAATGCCACAGACAATTGGCCCCTCTCTGCTTTCCTGCGGACTCCATCCTCAAAAGCACCTGTTTTCGCTTTCGGCAGCCTCCGGAGCAAAAAAGACAAACGTCCAGCTTTTGCTGCCACAGCAAAGGTGCCAGCGGGGAAAAGTAATGCTGGTTCTCACTGCCTCCTGGAACCCTTTCAAATGCCCAGACAATTTGGCTCTCTCTGCTTTCCTGCTGACTCCATCCTCAAAAGCGCCTTTTTTCACTTTCGGCGATACTCGTGGCGGTCACTGCCTCCTGGAACCTTCAAATGCCCCCAGACAATTTGGCTCTCTCTGCTTTTCCTGCTGACTCCATCCTCAAAAGCGCCTTTTTTCACTTTCGGCG
>NW_028128792.1:0-11703 GCF_965231255.1 Vanellus vanellus
GGGGGGGATGGGGAGATGGGGACCTGCCCCTGCTGCTGTACCACCTCTGGAGGTGGGGGGGGCGGGGGGGGTGGGGGGGGATGGGGGGGGATGGGGGGAGATGGGGGATGGGGGGGGATGGGGACATGGGGGGGTGGGGGGAGATGGGGGGAGATGGGGGGATGGGGGAGATGGGGGGGGATGGGGGGGTGGGGGAGATGGGGGGAGATGGGGGGATGGGGGGGTATGGGGAGATGGGGGGGATGGGGGGGATGGGGGGATGGGCCCCCCCCTGCTGCTGTACCACCTCTGGAGGGGGGGCCCGGGGGGGGGGGGGACACGGGGGGAACTGCCACCGCTCCTGTGGCACCTATGTCACCTCTGGGGGGAGGGGGGACACGGGGGGGGGGGGGCTGTGCCAGCGCTGCTGTGTCACCCGAAGGGCCGTAGGTGGGGAGGAGGGCCACGGGGTGTCCCCCCCCCCGATGTCCCCATGGCCCCCACATGGCCCCATGTCCCCAACGCCCCCGATGTCCCCATGTCCCCCCATGTCCTCATGTCCCCCCCACGGCCCCATGTCCCCAACCCCCCCAATGTCCCCCTCCATGTCCCCATGTCCCCAACCCCCCATGTCCCCCCCCATGTCCCCATGTCCCCCCCACGTCCCCATGTCCCCCTCCATGTCCCCGTGTCCCCCATGTCCCCAACCCCCCATGTCCCCTTCCACGTCCCCCCCATGTCTGTGTCCCCCCATGTCCCCCCATGTCCCTCTGTCCCCCCATGTCCCCATGTCCCCCCATGTCCCTCTGTCCCCCCCACATCCCCATGTCCCCAACCCCCCCCATGTCCCCCCCATGTCCCCCACATGTCTGTGTCCCCCCATGTCCCCCCATGTCCCTCTGTCCCCCCATGTCCCCATGTCCCCCCCACGTCCCCATGTCCCTAACCCCCCCATGTCCCCGTGTCCCCCTCTGTGTCCCCGTGTCCCCCCACGTCCCCAACCCCCCCGATGTCCCCATGTCCCCTCCCATGTCCCCCACATGTCTGTGTCTCCCCATGTTCCTCTGTCCCCCCCATGTCCCCAACCCCCCCATGTCCCCCCCGACGTCCCCATGTCCCCCTCTGTGTCCCTGTGTCCCCCCATGTCCCCAACCCCCCCGATGTCCCCCCATGTCCCCGTGTCCCCCCCACGTCCCCATGTCCCCAACCCCCCATGTCCCCCACATGTCCCCCACATGTCTGTGTCCCCCCATGTCCCCCCATGTCCCTCTGTCCCCCCATGTCCCCATGTCCCCCTCTGTGTCCCCGTGTCCCCCCATGTCCCCAACCCCCCCGATGTCCCCATGTCCCCCTCCATGTCCCCCACATGTCTGTGTCCCCCCATGTCCCCCCATGTCCCTCTGTCCCCCCATGTCCCCATGTCCCCCTCTGTGTCCCCGTGTCCCCCCATGTCCCCAACCCCCCCGATGTCCCCATGTCCCCCCCCATGTCCCCCCATGTCTGTGTCCCCCCATGTCCCCCCATGTCCCTCTGTCCCCCTATGTCCCCAACCCCCCCGATGTCCCCATGTCCCCCCTCCATGTCCCCCACATGTCTGTGTCCCCCCATGTCCCCCCATGTCCCTAACCCCCCCATGTCCCCCCCATGTCCCTCTGTCCCCCCATGTCCCCATGTCCCCCCCACGTCCCCATGTCCCCAACCCCCCCCCGACGTCCCCATGTCCCCCCCCCTCGATGTCCCCATGGCCCCCCCATGTCCCCCCCATGTCCCTCTGTCCCCCCATGTCCCCATGTCCCCCCCATGTCCCCATGTCCCCAACCCCCCATGTCCCCATGTCCCCCCCATGTCCCCCACATGTCTGTGTCCCCCCATGTCCCTCTGTCCCCCCATGTCCCCATGTCCCCCCCACGTCCCCATGTCCCCAACCCCCCCCCATGTCCCCGTGTCCCCCCCCATGTCCCCCACATGTCTGTGTCCCCCCACGTCCCCCCCATGTCCCTCTGTCCCCCCATGTCCCCCCCACGTCCCCATGTCCCCAACCCCCCATGTCCCCATGTCCCCGTGTCCCCCCCCAGGTACTTCCACCGCCCGGCCGATGGCTCCGAGGGGCTCTTCGACGCCGTCTCCATCATGGACGCCGACATACTGGGCTACTGCCAGAAGGAGGCCTGGTGCAAGCTGGCCTTCTACCTCCTCTCCTTCTTCTACTACCTGTACAGGTGCCGCTGGGGGCACTGGGAGGCACTGGGAGGGGAGGGGGGGGGCTGGGAGGGGAGTAAGGGCGCTGGGAGGCACTGGGACGGGGCTTGGAGGGCACTGGGATGGACTGGGAGGGCACTGGGATGGGACTGGGGGCACTGGGATGGACTGGGAGGGCACTGGGAGGGGGGGGGGGGCTGGGAGGGGAGTGGGGAGGGCTGGGAGGGGAGTAAGGGCGCTGGGAGGCACTGGGATGGGACTTGGAGGGCACTGGGATGGACTGGGAGGGCACTGGGAGGGGAGTGGGGGGGGGTGGGAGGGGGCTGGGGGCACTGGGGTGGGACTGGGAGGCACTGGGAGGGGAGTGGGGGGAGCTGGGAGGGGACTGGGAGGCACTGGGATGAGACTTGGAGGGCACTGGGATGGACTGGGAGGGCACTGGGGTGGGACTGGGAGGCACTGGGAGGGCACTGGGAGGGGAGTGGGGGGGGTGGGAGGGGAGTGGGAGGCACTGGGACGGGACTTGGAGGGCACTGGGATGGACTGGGAGGGCACTGGGATGGGATTGATGGGCACTGGGATGGGACTGGGGGCACTGGGATGGGACTGGGAGGCACTGGGGTGGGACTGGGAGGCACTGGGAGGGGAGGGGGGGGGGCTGGGAGGGGAGTAAGGGCGCTGGGAGGCACTGGGACGGGGCTTGGAGGGCACTGGGATGGACTGGGAGGGCACTGGGAGGGGAGTGGGGGGGGTGGGAGGGGGCTGGGGGCACTGGGGTGGGACTGGGAGGGCACTGGGATGGACTGGGAGGGCACTGGGAGGGGAGTGGGGGGGGTGGGAGGGGGCTGGGGGCACTGGGGTGGGACTGGGAGGGCACTGGGATGGACTGGGAGGGCACTGGGATGGGACTGGGGGCACTGGGGTGGGACTGGGAGGCACTGGGAGGGGAGTGGGGGGAGCTGGGAGGGGACTGGGAGGCACTGGGATGGGACTTGGAGGGCACTGGGACGGACTGGGAGGGCACTGGGAGGGGAGGGGGGGGGGCTGGGAGGGGAGTAAGGGCGCTGGGAGGCACTGGGACGGGGCTTGGAGGGCACTGGGATGGACTGGGAGGGCACTGGGAGGGGAGTGGGGGGGGTGGGAGGGGGCTGGGGGCACTGGGGTGGGACTGGGAGGGCACTGGGATGGACTGGGAGGGCACTGGGATGGGACTGGGGGCACTGGGGTGGGACTGGGGGCACTGGGGTGGGACTGGGAGGCACTGGGAGGGGAGGGGGGGGCTGGGAGGGGAGTAAGGGCGCTGGGAGGCACTGGGACGGGACTTGGAGGGCACTGGGATGGACTGGGAGGGCACTGGGATGGGATTGATGGGCACTGGGATGGGACTGGGGGCACTGGGGTGGGACTGGGAGGCACTGGGAGGGGAGTGGGGGGGCTGGGAGGGGAGTGGGAGGCACTGGGATGGGATTTGGAGGGCACTGGGATGGACTGGGAGGCACTGGGATGGGATTGATGGGCACTGGGATGGGACTGGGGGCACTGGGGTGGGACTGGGAGGGTACTGGGATGGGATTGATGGGCACTGGGACGGGACTTGGAGGGCACTGGGATGGACTGGGAGGGCACTGGGAGGGCACTGGGAGGGGAGGGGGGGGGCTGGGAGGGGAGTAAGGGCGCTGGGAGGCACTGGGACGGGGCTTGGAGGGCACTGGGATGGACTGGGAGGCACTGGGATGGGATTGATGGGCACTGGGATGGGACTGGGGGCACTGGGGTGGGACTGGGAGGCACTGGGGTGGGACTGGGAGGCACTGAGAGGGGAGTGGGGGGGGCTGGGAGGGGACTGGGAGGCACTGGGATGAGACTTGGAGGGCACTGGGAGGGCACAGGGAGGGGAGTGGGGGGGGGTGGGAGGGGGCTGGGGGCACTGGGGTGGGACTGGGAGGGCACTGGGATGGACTGGGAGGGCACTGGGATGGGACTGGGGGCACTGGGGTGGGACTGGGGGCACTGGGGTGGGACTGGGAGGCACTGGGAGGGGAGGGGGGGGCTGGGAGGGGAGTAAGGGCGCTGGGAGGCACTGGGACGGGACTTGGAGGGCACTGGGATGGACTGGGAGGGCACTGGGATGGGATTGATGGGCACTGGGATGGGACTGGGGGCACTGGGGTGGGACTGGGAGGCACTGGGAGGGGAGTGGGGGGGCTGGGAGGGGAGTGGGAGGCACTGGGATGGGATTTGGAGGGCACTGGGATGGACTGGGAGGCACTGGGATGGGATTGATGGGCACTGGGATGGGACTGGGGGCACTGGGGTGGGACTGGGAGGGTACTGGGATGGGATTGATGGGCACTGGGACGGGACTTGGAGGGCACTGGGATGGACTGGGAGGGCACTGGGAGGGCACTGGGAGGGGAGGGGGGGGGCTGGGAGGGGAGTAAGGGCGCTGGGAGGCACTGGGACGGGGCTTGGAGGGCACTGGGATGGACTGGGAGAGCACTGGGAGGGGAGTGGGGGGGTGGGAGGGGGCTGGGGGCACTGAGGTGGGACTGGGAGGGCACTGGGATGGACTGGGAGGGCACTGGAATGGGACTGGGGGCACTGGGGTGGGACTGGGGGCACTGGGGTGGGACTGGGGGCACTGGGAGGGGGGGGGGCTGGGAGGGGAGTGGGGTGGGCTGGGAGGGGAGTAAGGGCGCTGGGAGGCACTGGGACGGGGCTTGGAGGGCACTGGGATGGACTGGGAGAGCACTGGGAGGGGAGTGGGGGGGGTCGGAGGGGGCTGGGGGCACTGAGGTGGGATTGGGAGGGCACTGGGATGGACTGGGAGGGCACTGGGATGGGACTGGGGGCACTGGGGTGGGACTGGGGGCACTGGGGTGGGACTGGGAGGCACTGGGAGGGGAGGGGGGGGCTGGGAGGGGAGTAAGGGCGCTGGGAGGCACTGGGACGGGGCTTGGAGGGCACTGGGATGGACTGGGAGGGCACTGGGATGGACTGGGAGGGCACTGGGATGGGACTGGGGGCACTGGGGTGGGACTGGGAGGCACTGAGAGGGGAGTGGGGGGGGCTGGGAGGGGACTGGGAGGCACTGGGATGAGACTTGGAGGGCACTGGGAGGGCACTGGGAGGGGAGTGGGGGGGGGTGGGAGGGGGCTGGGGGCACTGGGGTGGGACTGGGAGGGCACTGGGATGGACTGGGAGGGCACTGGGATGGGACTGGGGGCACTGGGGTGGGACTGGGGGCACTGGGGTGGGACTGGGAGGCACTGGGAGGGGAGGGGGGGGCTGGGAGGGGAGTAAGGGCGCTGGGAGGCACTGGGACGGGACTTGGAGGGCACTGGGATGGACTGGGAGGGCACTGGGATGGGATTGATGGGCACTGGGATGGGACTGGGGGCACTGGGGTGGGACTGGGAGGCACTGGGAGGGGAGTGGGGGGGCTGGGAGGGGAGTGGGAGGCACTGGGATGGGATTTGGAGGGCACTGGGATGGACTGGGAGGCACTGGGATGGGATTGATGGGCACTGGGATGGGACTGGGGGCACTGGGGTGGGACTGGGAGGGTACTGGGATGGGATTGATGGGCACTGGGACGGGACTTGGAGGGCACTGGGATGGACTGGGAGGGCACTGGGAGGGCACTGGGAGGGGAGGGGGGGGGCTGGGAGGGGAGTAAGGGCGCTGGGAGGCACTGGGACGGGGCTTGGAGGGCACTGGGATGGACTGGGAGAGCACTGGGAGGGGAGTGGGGGGGTGGGAGGGGGCTGGGGGCACTGAGGTGGGACTGGGAGGGCACTGGGATGGACTGGGAGGGCACTGGAATGGGACTGGGGGCACTGGGGTGGGACTGGGGGCACTGGGGTGGGACTGGGGGCACTGGGAGGGGGGGGGGCTGGGAGGGGAGTGGGGTGGGCTGGGAGCGGAGTAAGGGCGCTGGGAGGCACTGGGACGGGACTTGGAGGGCACTGGGATGGACTGGGAGGGCACTGGGATGGGATTGATGGGCACTGGGATGGGACTGGGGGCACTGGGATGGGACTGGGGGCACTGGGATGGGACTGGGGGCACTGGGGTGGGACTGGGAGGCGCTGGGAGGGGAGGGGGAGGGCTGGGAGGGGGCTGGGAGGGGAGTAATGGCGCTGGGAGGCACTGGGACGGGACTTGGAGGGCACTGGGATGGGACTGGGGGCACTGGTGTGGGACTGGGAGGCGCTGGGAGGGGAGTGGGGGGGCTGGGAGGGGGCTGGGAGGGGAGTAGGGGCACTGGGAGGCACTGGGACGGGACTTGGAGGGCACTGGGACGGACTGGAAGGGCACTGGGAGGGGAGTGGGGAGGGCTGGGAGGGGAGTAAGGGCGCTGGGAGGCACTGGGACGGGACTTGGAGGGCACTGGGATGGACTGGGAGGCACTGGGATGGGATTGATGGGCACTGGGATGGGACTGGGGGCACTGGGGTGGGACTGGGAGGCACTGGGAGGGGAGTGGGGGGGCTGGGAGGGGAGTGGGAGGGCACTGGGATGGACTGGGAGGGCACTGGGATGGACTGGGAGGGTACTGGGATGGGACTGGGGGCACTGGGAGGGGACTGGGGGGGATTAGGGGAACAGGGGGAACACTGGGAGGCATTGGGATGGGCCTGGACATGCTGGGATTGTACTGGGAGGCACTGGGAGGGGATTAGGGGAACTGGGAGAGGACTGGGAGGGGACTGGCAGGCACTGGGGGGCACTGGGAGGGGACTGGGGGGCACTGGGAGGGACTGGGGGGGCACTGGGAGGGGACTGGGGGGGCACTGGGAGGCGCTGAGATGGGACTGGGGCCACTGGGAGGGGAGGGGGGGGGCACTGGGAGGGGCCTGGTGGGAACTGGGCCATACTGGGAGGCACTGGGAGCGCCACGGTGCCCCTCTCCCCAGTATGGTGTACACACTGGTGAGCTTCTGAGGGCCCCTCCCCCCCCCCCCCGCTATGACCCCCAGTTTGGGGAGCGGAGGGGGGGGCACTGGGAGCACTGGGACCCCCCCGGGAAGAAGGAAGGGGTAAAGGGGGGGACACACACACTCCTCCCAGTTTGGCCCAGTTTGGCCCAGTTCAGCCCCTGCTGGTTTCTGCGTCGGCCCCATCGTCCCGTCGTGGCTCAATAAAGACAAATGGCACCAGTGACCTGCTGGGGTGGTACTGGGAGCACTGGGAGGGAGAGGGGGAGCGCTGGGGCTGGTTTCCCAGTTGGCACTGGGAGCACTGGGAGCACTGGTGCCGGGTTCCCAGTTGGCACTGGGAGCACTGGGAGCACTGGGAGCACTGGGAGCACTGGGGCTGGTTTCCCAGTTGGCACTGGGAGCACTGGGAGCTCTGGGGCCGGTTTCCCAGTTGGCACTGGGAGCACTGGGAGCACTGGGGCTGGTTTCCCAGTTGGCACTGGGAGCACTGGGAGCACTGGGGTCGGTTTCCCAGTTGGCACTGGGAGCACTGGGAGCTCTGGGTCTGGTTTCCCAGTTGGCACTGGGAGCACTGGGAGCACTGGGAGCACTGGTGCCGGGTTCCCAGTTGGCACTGGGAGCACTGGGAGCACTGGTGCCGGGTTCCCAGTTGGCACTGGGAGCACTGGGAGCACTGGGAGCACTGGGAGCTCTGGGAGCACTGGGAGCACTGGGAGCACTGGGGCCGGTTTTCCCATCCGTCACTGGGAGCACTGGGAGCACTGGGAGCACTGGGTGCACTGGTGCCGGTTTCCCAGTTGGCACTGGGAGCACTGGGAGCACTGGGAGCACTGGGAGCACTGGGGCCGGGTTCCCAGTTGGCACTGGGAGCACTGGGAGCACTGGGAGCACTGGGGCCGATTACCCAGTCGGCACTGGGAGCACTGGGAGCACTGGGGCCGGTTTCCCATCCGTCACTGGGAGCACTGGGAGCACTGGGAGCACTGGGAGCACTGGGAGCACTGGGAGGTTTATTGAGGGACGCGGTGACACTCTGCGGGTGACATCACCGGGGGGGGGGGAGGGGGTGACACAGTGGTGGGGTGACACTGGTGGCCCCGGGACTGGTGCCACTGGTGCCACTGGTGATGGGGTGAGAGGTTGACGGGTGACACCAGTGACGCGGTGACACGGTGACTGGTGATACTGGTGCCACTGGTGACACGGTGACGGGTGACACTGGTGACACTGGTGCCACTGGTGATGGGGTGAGGGATGATACTGGTGCCACTGGTGCCGCAGTGATGGTGACACTGGTGCCACTGGTGATGGGGTGACGCGGTGACTGGTGACACTGGTGCCACTGGTGCCACTGGTGACGTGGTGAGGGATGATACTGGTGCCACTGGTGATGGGGTGACGGGTGATGGGTGACACCAGTGACACGGTGACGGGTGACACTGGTGCCACTGGTGCCACTGGTGATGGGGTGAGGGATGATACTGGTGCCACTGGTGGCACTGGTGACACGGTGACGGGTGACACTGGTGCCACTGGTGCCGCAGTGATGGTGACACTGGTGCCACTGGTGATGGGGTGACGCAGTGATACTGGTGCCACTGGTGGCACTGGTGACGCGGTGACGTGGTGATGGGTGACACTGGTGGCACTGGTGGCACTGGTGGCACAGTGACGGGTGCCACTGGTGATACTGGTGCCACTGGTGACGTGGTGAGGGATGATACTGGTGCCACTGGTGCCACTGGTGCCACTGGTGCCACGGTGACGGGTGATACTGGTGCCACTGGTGCCACTGGTGCCGCGGTGCCGCAGAGGGGCGGTGGCCTCAGGGGGGGGCGGTGGCCCCGGTGTGGGGCAGCCCCACATGTGCCGTCAGCAGCGGCGCCTCCCGACCCCGACACAGCACCAGCACCTGCGGGGGACCGCTATGGGGCAGCGCCCGCTATGGGGCAGGGCCCGCTATGGGGCAGGGATGGACCCCCACTATGGGGCAGCAACTCGCTATGGGGCAGGACCCACCGCTATGGGGCAGGGACGGACCCCCGCTATGGGGCAGTGCCCGCTATGGGGCAGCGCCCGCTATGGGGCAGGGCCCACCGCTATGGGGCAGCACCCGCTATGGGGCAGGGCCCACCACTATGGGACAGGACTTGCTATGGGGCAGTGCCCACCGCTATGGGGCAGCACCCGCTATGGGGCAGCGCCCGCTATGGGGCAGGGTCCGCTATGGGGCAGGACTCGCTATGGGGCAGTGCCCGCTATGGGGCAGGGCCCACCACTATGGGGCAGGGACGGACCCCCGCTATGGGGCAGCGCCCGCTATGGGGCAGTGCCCACCACTATGGGGCAGGGACGGACCCCCGCTATGGGGCAGGACCTGCTATGGGGCAGTGCCCGCTATGGGGCAGGGCCCACCACTATGGGACAGGACCCGCTATGGGGCAGCGCCCGCTATGGGGCAGTGCCCGCTATGGGGCAGCATCTCGCTATGGGGCAGGGATGGACCCCCACTATGGGGCAGGACCCGCTATGGGGCAGTGCCCACTATGGGGCAGGGCCCACCGCTATGGGGCAGGGACGGACCCCCGCTATGGGGCAGTGCCCGCTATGGGGCAGTGCCCACCGCTATGGGGCAGGGACGGACCCACCAATATGGGGCAGGACCCGCTATGGGGCAGGGATGGACCCCCGCTATGGGGCAGGACCCGCTATGGGGCAGGACCCGCTATGGGGCAGCGCCCGCTATGGGGCAGGGACAGACCCCCACTATAGGGCAGGACACGCTATGGTGCAGCATCTTGCTATGGGGCAGCGCTCGCCACTATGGGGCAGCGCCCGCCGCTATGGGGCAGGGCCGGACCCCCGCTATGGGGCAGGACCCGCTATGGGGCAGCGCCCGCTATGGGGCAGGGACGGACCCCCACTATGGGGCAGGGACGGACCCCCACTATGGGGCAGGACCCGCTATGGGGCAGCACCCGCTATGGGGCAGCGCCCGCCGCTATGGGGCAGGGACGGACCCACCAATATGGGGCAGGACCCGCCATGGGGCAGCACCCGCTATGGGGCAGCGCCCGCCGCTATGGGGCAGGGACGGACCCACCAATATGGGGCAGGACCCGCTATGGGGCAGGACCCACTATGGGGCAGCATCTCGCTATGGGGCAGCCCCTCCGCTATAGATCACTCCCCCATCTATGGGTCCCCCCCCCATCTGTGCCCCCCCCATCTATGTGCCCCCCTCCCCCCCCAATCTATGGGTCCATCCCCAATCTATGGGTCTGCCCCCCATCTATGGGTCCGCCCCCCATCTATGGGTCACCCCCATCTATGTCCCCCCCTCCCCCCCCCATCTATGGGTCACCCCCCATCTATGGGGCAGCCCCTCCGCTATAGATCACCCCCCCATCTATGGGTCACCCCCATCTATGTCCCCCCCTCCCCCCCCCAATCTATGGGTCCATCCCCAATCTATGGGTCCGCCCCCCATCTATGGGGCACCCCCCATCTATGGGTCCGCCCCCCATCTATGGGGCAGCCCCTCCGCTATAGATCACCCCCCCATCTATGGGTCACCCCCATCTATGTGCCCCCCTCCCCCCCCCCAATCTATGGGTCCATCCCCAATCTATGGGTCCGCCCCCCATCTATGGGTCCGCCCCCCATCTATGGGGCACCCCCATCTATGGGTCACCCCCCCGCTATGGGGCAGCCCCTCCGCTATAGATCACCCCCTCATCTATGGGTCACCCCCATCTATGTGCCCCCCTCCCCCCCCAATCTATGGGTCCATCCCCAATCTATGGGTCCGCCCCCCATCTATGGGTCTGCCCCCCATCTATGGGTCTGCCCCCCATCTATGGGTCCGCCCCCCATCTATGGGTCACCCCCATCTATGGGTCACCCCCCCGCTATGGGGCAGCCCCTCCGCTATAGATCACCCCCCCATCTATGGGTCCCCCCCATCTATGTGCCCCCCTCCCCCCCCAATCTATGGGTCCATCCCCAATCTATGGGTCTGCCCCCCATCTATGGGGCACCCCCCATTTATGGGGCAGCCCCCCCGCTATATGTCACCCCCCCATCTATGGGTCCCCCCATCTATGCCCCCCCATCTATGTGCCCCCCTCCCCCCCCCATCTATGGGGCACCCCCCATCTATGGGTCCGCCCCCCATCTATGGGGCAGCCCCTCACCTGCAGCCGCCCGGGGGCGCCCCCCCCCGGCTCCAACCACGTCCCCACGGCGTAGCTCAGCCCCGGCACCAACAGCGGCACCTGCGGGGGGGGGGGGGGGGGGCGGTTTGGGGGGGCCCCAAATTTTAAGAGGGGGGGGGAGGAGGGGGGGGGGGAGGGGCACCCCGGGGGGGTTGAGAGGGGGGGGTTGGGGGGGGGTCAGGGTGCCCCTGGGGGGGGTCAGGGTGCCCTTAGGGGGGATTTGGGGGGGGGGGGGTCAGGGTGCCCCTGGGGGGGGTCAGGGTGCCCTTAGGAGGGATTTGGGGGGGGGGGGGGTCAGGGTGCCCCTGGGGGGGGTCAGGGTGTCAAAAGGGGGAGGTCAGGGTGCCCTTAGGGGGGATTTGGGG
>NW_028128791.1:0-8456 GCF_965231255.1 Vanellus vanellus
GGTGCAGGTGACATCGAGGTGGTGTCCCCACGTGTACCCCCCCCCATGTCCCCCCCCCCGTCCCCTGTGTGTCCCCCCCCCATGTCCCCCCCGTCCCCCTGTCCCCCCCATGTCCCCCCCCGTCCCTGTGTCCCCCCCATGTCCCCCCATCCCTGTGTGTCCCCCTGTCCCTATGTCCCCCCCCCACCCCGGGGGGCGCTGACCGTGGCGGTGCGGGTGATGTCGAGGCGGTGTCCCTGTGTGTCCCCCTGTCCCTGTGTGACCCCCCCCATGTCCCCCTGTCCCTGTGTGTCCCCCTGTCCCTGTGTGACCCCCCCCATGTCCCCCTGTCCCTGTGTGTCCCCCTGTCCCCCCCCATCCCTATGTGTCCCCCCCCGTCCCTATGTCCCCCCCTGTCCCTGTGTGTCCCCCCCATCCCTGTGTGTCCCCCCCATCCCTGTGTCCCGTCCCTGTGTGTGTCCCCCCCCATGTCCCCCTGTGTCCCCCCCATGTCCCCCTGTCCCTATGTGTCCCCCCCCGTCCCTGTGTCCCCCCTCCCCGGGGGGCGCTGACCGTGGCAGTGCGGGTGACGTCGAGGCGGTGTCCCTGTGTGTCCCCCCCGTCCTTATGTCCCCCTGTCCCTGTGTCCCCCGTCCCTGTGTGTCCCTTTGTGTCCCCCCCCATCCCTGTGTGTCCCCCCCTGTCCCCTATGTCCCCCCCCGTCCCCCCCCGTGCCCGGGGGGCGCTGACCGTGGCGGTGCGGGTGACATCGAGGCGGTGTCCCTGTGTGTCCCCCTGTCCCTGTGTGTCCCTGTGTGTCCCCCCCCCCGTCCCTATGTCCCCCCCATGCCCGGGGGGCGCTGACCGTGGCGGTGCGGGTGACGTCGAGGCGGTGGCCCTGTGTGTCCCCCATGTCCCTCTGTCCCTGTGTGTCCCTTTGTGTCCCCCCTGTCCCTGTGTGTCCCTGTGTCCCCCCCTGTCCCCTATGTCCCCTCCCGTCCCCCCCCGTGCCCGGGGGGCGCTGACCGTGGCGGTGCGGGTGACGTCGAGGCGGTGTCCCTGTGTGTCTCCCTGTCCCTGTGTGTCCCTGTGTGTCCCCCCTGTCCTTGTGTCCCCCCCATGTCCCCCTGTCCCTGTGTGCCCCCCCCGTCCCCCCCCCCGGGGGGCGCTGACCGTGGCGGTGCGGGTGACGTCGAGGCGGTGGCCCTGTGTGTCCCCCATGTCCCTCTGTCCCTGTGTGTCCCTTTGTGTCCCCCCTGTCCCTGTGTGTCCCTGTGTGTCCCCCCCCATCCCTGTGTGTCCCCCCTGTCCCTGTGTCCCCCCCATGTCCCCCTGTCCCTGTGTGCCCCCCCCGTCCCCCCCCGTCCGCCGGGGGGCGCTGACCGTGGCGGTGCGGGTGACGTCGAGGCGGTGGCAGCGGCGCAGCTCCTTGTAGAGCTCTCCGCGGGGGGCGAACTCCAGGATGAGGAAGACGCGGCGCCGGTCGTGGAAGTAGTTGTAGAGGCGCAGGATGTTGGGGTGCCTGGGGGGGGGACAGGCGATGTCACACCCCCCCGCTGCCACCCGCCATCACCCTGAGGACCCCACACCCCCCCCAGTGCCACCTCCGGGTCCCCAGTGCCACCCAGAAGGATCCAGGACCCCCCCAGTGTCACCCGCCATCACCCTGAGGACCCCACACCCCCCCCAGTGCCACCTCCGGGTCCCCAGTGCCACCCAGAAGGATCCAGGACCCCCCCAGTGCCACCCACCATCACCCTGAGGACCCAACACCCCCCCCAGTGCCAACCAGGGGACCTCCAGACCCCCCCAGTGTCACCCAGAAGGACCCGGGACCCCCCCAGTGTCACCCGCCATCACCCTGAGGAACCCACGACCCCCCCAGTGTCACCCAGAAGGACCCAGGACCCCCCCAGTGCCACCCACCATCACCCTGAGGATCCCACACCCCCCCAGTGGCACCCAGAAGGACCCAGGACCCCCCCAGTGCCACCCACCATCACCCTACAGACCACCAGACCCCCCCCCACTGTCACCCACAGGACCTCCAGACCCCCCCACTGTCACCCGCCATCACCCTGAGGACCCCACCCCCCCCCCAGTGCCACCCGGAAGGACCCAGGACGCCCCCAGTGTCACCCACCATCACCCTGAGGACCCCACACCCCCCCCGGTGCCACCCAGGGGATGTCCAGACCCCCCCAGTGCCTCCCAGAAGGACCCGGGACCCCCCCAGTGTCACCCACCGTCACCCTGAGGATCCCACACCCCCCCCCAGTGCCACCTCCGGGTCCCCAGTGCCTCCCAGGGGACCTCAGGACCCCCCCAGTGCCACCCACCATCACCCCATGGACCACCAGACCCCCCCAGTGTCACCCAGAAGGACCCGGGACCCCACCCCCCCCCCCCCAGTGTCACCCACAGGACCTCCAGACCCCCCCACTGTCACCCGCCATCACCCTGAGGACCCCACGACCCCCCCAGTATCACGCAGGGGACCTCCAGACCCCCCCAGTGTCACCCAGAAGGACCCGGGACCCCCCCAGTGTCACCCACCATCACCCTGAGGACCCCACACCCCCCCCAGTACCACCCAGGGGATGTCCAGACCCCCCCAGTGCCACCCCGGGGACCTCAGGACCCCCCCTCCCCCCCAGTGCCACCCACAGGACCTCCAGACCCCCCCACTGTCACCCGCCATCACCCTGAGGATCCCACACACACCCCAGTGTCACCCACTATGACCCCAGGGGACCTCAGGACCCCCCCAGTGCCACCCACCATCACCCTGAGGACCCCACACCACCCCCAGTGCCACCTCCGGGTCTCCAGTGCCACCCAGGGGACCTCAGGACCCCCCCTCCCCCCCCAGTGTCACCCACAGGACCTCCAGACCCCCCCCACTGTCACCCACCATCACCCTGAGGACCCCACACCCCCCCCAGTGCCACCTCCGGGTCTCCAGTGCCACCCAGGGGACCTCCAGACCCCCCCAGTGCCACCCAGTGCCCCCCCCATCACTCCAACATCCCTCCCAGTCCCCCCCCCCATCACCCCAGGCTCCCTCCCAGCTCCTCCCAGTCCCCCCCAGTGCCTCCCAGTGCCCCCCTCTATCACCCCAACGTCCCTCCCAGTGCCCCCCATCACCCCAGGCTCCCTCCCAGTGCCTCCCAGTCCCCCCCGTCACCCCAGGCTCCCTCCCAGTCCCTCCCCATCACCCCAGGCTCCCTCCCAGTCCCTCCCAGTGCCCCCCCATCACCCCAGGCTCCCTCCCAGTCCCCCCCCAGCACTCCAACGTCCCTCCCAGCACCCCCCCCATCACCCCAGGCTCCCTCCCAGTGCCTCCCAGTCCCCCCCCATCACCCCAGGCTCCCTCCCAGTCCCTCCCCGTCACCCCAGGCTCCCTCCCAGCACCCCCCCATCACCCCAACGTCCCTCCCAGTCCCTCCCCATCACCCCAACATCCTTCCCAGCACCCCCTCATCACCCCAGGCTCCCTCCCAGTCCCTCCCAGTCCCTCCCCATCACCCCAGGCTCCCTCCCAGTCCCTCCCAGTCCCCCCCCATCACCCCAACGTCCCTCCCAGTCCCCCCCCATCACCCCAACGTCCCTCCCAGCACCCCCCCATCACCCCAACGTCCCTCCCAGTCCCCCCCCATCACCCCAACGTCCCTCCCAGTCCCCCCCCATCACCCCAACGTCCCTCCCCATCACCCCAACGTCCCTCCCAGTCCCTCCCCATCACCCCAACATCCCTCCCAGTCCCCCCCCATCACCCCAACATCCCTCCCAGTCCCTCCCCATCATCCCAGGCTCTCTCCCAGTGCCTCCCAGTACCCCCCCAGCACCCCAGGCTCCCTCCCAGTCCCTCCCCATCACCCCAGGCTCCCTCCCAGCACCTCCCAGTCCCCCCCCATCACCCCAGGCTCCCTCCCAGTCCCTCCCCGTCACCCCAGGCTCCCTCCCAGCGCCCCCCCATCACCCCAGGCTCCCTCCCAGTGCCCCCCCAGCACCCCAGGCTCCCTCCCAGTCCCTCCCCATCACCCCAACATCCCTCCCAGCGCCTCCCAGTCCCTCCCCATCACCCCAACATCCCTCCCAGTCCCCCCCCATCAACCCAGGCTCCCTCCCAGTCCCTCCCAGTCCCTCCCCATCATCCCAGGCTCCCTCCCAGTCCCTCCCCATCATCCCAGGCTCTCTCCCAGTGCCTCCCAGTCCCCCCCCAGCACCCCAGGCTCCCTCCCAGTCCCCCCCCAGCACCCCAGGCTCCCTCCCAGTGCCTCCCAGTACCGCAGGTGGGCCTGGATCTCGATCTCCCGCCGCAACTGGTGCTCCACCCCCTCCTTCTCCACTTGGGACTTGAAGAGGACTTTGAGGGCCACCAGGAAGCCGGAGCGCCGCTCCCGCGCCAGGTACACGTTCCCGAACTTCCCCTTCCCCAGCGGCCGCCCCACCTCGAAGTCCTCCAGGGAGAGGGTCCGCCTGAGGGGGGGGGGACACACACACACACACGTGAGGGGGACACACAGACACACTACCACCCAGTGTGTCCCCCACCCCCCCCCCAGTGCCACCCACCATCAGCCATTGTCCCCAGTGCCACACACCATCGCCCCACGGGGGGGCTCTGGGACCCCCCCAGTGACACCCGCCATCACCCAGGGGGGCTCTGGGACCCCCCCAGTGTCCCCAAGACCCCCCCAGTGGCACCCACCGTCACCCAGGGGGGCTCTGGGACCCCCCCAGTGCCACCCGCCATCACCCAGTGTCCCCAAGACCCCCCCAGTGGCACCCACCATCAGCCATCGTCCCCAGTGCCACCCACCATCACCCAGGGGGGCTCTGGGACCCCCCCAGTGCCACCCACCATCACCAGGACCCCCCCAGTGGCACCCACCATCACCCAGGGGGGCTCTGGGACCCCCCCAGTGCCACCCGCCATCACCCAGTACCCCCAAGACCCCCCCAGTGCCACCCGCCATCACCTGATGTCACCAGGACCCCCCCAGTGCCACCCACCATCACCCAGGGGGGCTCTGGGACCCCCCCAGTGTCCCCAAGACCCCCCCAGTGCCACCCACCATCACCCAGTGTCACCAGGACCCCCCCAGTGGCACCCACTGTCACCCAGGGGGGCTCTGGGACCCCCCCAGTGCCCCCAAGACCCCCCCCAGAGCCACCAACTGTCCCCAAGACCCCCCCCAGTGGCACCCACCATCACCCATCGTCCCCAGTGCCACACACCATCACCCCACGGGGGGCTCTGGGACCCCCCCAGTGGCACCCGCCATCACCCGGTGTCACCAGGACCCCCCCAGTGGCACCCACCATCACTCAGGGGGGCTCTGGAACCCCCCCAGTGCCCCCAAGACCCCCCCCAGAGCCACCAACTGTCCCCAAGACCCCCCCCAGTGGCACCCACCATCACCCATCGTCCTCAGTGCCACACACCATCACCCCACGGGGGGCTCTGGGACCCCCCCAGTGTCCCCAAGACCCCCCCAGTGCCACCCACCATGACCCAGGGGGGCTCTGGAAAGCCCCCAGTACCCCCAAAACCCCCCCTCCAGTGCCGCCCACCATCAATCAGGGGGGCTCTGGGACCCCCCCAGTGCCACCCACCACCACCCAGTGTCCCCAGGACCCCCCCAACACCCCCCATTACCCCCCCCGACACTCACACGGGTGGGGGAGGGGCGGGCAGGGTGCTGGGGGGCTCCAGGGGCACTCGCCCGGTTCCTGCGGGGGGAGGGGAGGGGGGGGGATCAGATACCCCCACAAACACCCCGGGGGGGCCCCATGACCCCCCCTCACCCCCCATGGGACCCCACACCCCCCCCCCCGGGGGTCTGGGGACCCCCAAGTGACACTCCCCCCCCCCCCCCGAGACACCCCCACCCCCCCCAGGGACCCCCAAACCTCCCATAGGACCTCCCCCCCCCCAAATGACACATTCCCCCCCCCCAAGGGAGACCCCCACCCCCCCCCCCAAAGGGCCCCAGGCATTTGGGGACCCCCAAGTGACACCCCCCCCCCAAGAGACCCATATCCCCCCCCCAAGGGACACCCCCACACCCCCAGAGACACCCCCACCCCCCCCAGGGACCCCCGCCCCCCCCAATGACACATCCCCCCCCCCCCCAAATGACACCCCACCCCCCCACCCCCCTCCCCCCAAAGGGCCCCAGACATTTAGGGACCCCCAAGTGACCCCCATCCCCCCCCCCCCAGTACCTGGCAGGGCCCCCCCCTTTCCGGGGGCTTTAGAGGTGTGGGGGGGGTCGGAGGTGGGGGGGTCCTGACAGGGCACCCGCTGGGGGGGCAGTGCCCCACACTGCCGGCACGGGGGGGGGGGGGGGGCGGCGTCACGGGGGGTCGGGGACACCCCAAGACACCCCCCCCCCCCCCAAAGACAGGGACACCCCCAAAGAGGATTGAGGGGACCCCAACCCCCCCCTCAATAGAGGGACACCACAAAGGGGACCCCAAATCCCCCCCCCCGAAGAGACGAACACCCCCAAAGGGGATTAAAGGGACCCCACCCCCCCCAAATAGAGGGACACCCCCAAAGGGGACCCCAAACCCCCCCCGGAGACACCCCCAAAGGGGACCCCAAACCCGCCCCAAAGACAGGGACAGCCCCAAAGAGGATTGAGGGGACCCCAACCCCCCCCCCCAAATAGAGGGACACCACAAAGGGGACCCCAAATCCCCCCCCCGAAGAGACGAACACCCCCAAAGGGGATTAAAGGGACCCCACCCCCCCCAAATAGAGGGACACCCCCAAAGGGGACCCCAACCCCCCCCCAGGGACATGGACACCCCAAAGGGGACCCCAAATCCCCCACAGGGCCACGGACAGCCCCAAAAGGGGACCCAGAAGGCCCCAACGCCCCCCCCAATAGAGGGACACCCCCCAAAGGGGACCCCAAATCCCCCCCGGGGACACCCCCAAAGGGGACCCCAACCCCCCCCCGGGACATGGACACCCCAAAGGGGACCCCAAACCCCCCACAGGGCCACGGACACCCCCAAAAGGGGACCCAGAAGGCCCCAACACCCCCTCAAATAGAGGGACACCCCCCAAAGGGGACCCCAAACCCCCCCCGGGGACACCCCCAAAGGGGACCCCAAACCCGCCCCAAAGACAGGGACACCCCCAAAGAGGATTGAGGGGACCCCAACCCCCCCCCTCAATAGAGGGACACCACAAAGGGGACCCCAAATCCCCCCCCCCGAAGAGACGAACACCCCCAAAGGGGGCCCCCCCGCCCCCCCCAGGGACACCCCCAAAAGGGATTAAGGGGACCCCACCCCACATCCCCCTCCAAATAGAGGGACACCCCCAAAGGGGACCCCAACCCCCCCCCCGGGACATGGACACCCCAAAGGGGACCCCAAATCCCCCACAGGGCCACGGACACCCCCAAAAGGGGACCCAGAAGGCCCCAACACCCCCTCAAATAGAGGGACACCCCCAAAGGGGACCCCAAACCCCCCCCGGGGACACCCCCAAAGGGGACCCCAAACCCGCCCCAAAGACAGGGACACCCCCAAAGAGGATTGAGGGGACCCCAACCCCCCCCCTCAATAGAGGGACACCACAAAGGGGACCCCAAATCCCCCCCCCCGAAGAGACGAACACCCCCAAAGGGGGCCCCCCCGCCCCCCCCAGGGACACCCCCAAAAGGGATTAAGGGGACCCCACCCCACATCCCCCTCCAAATAGAGGGACACCCCCAAAGGGGACCCCAACCCCCCCCCCGGGACATGGACACCCCAAAGGGGACCCCAAATCCCCCACAGGGCCACGGACACCCCCAAAAGGGGACCCAGAAGGCCCCAACACCCCCTCAAATAGAGGGACACCCCCAAAGGGGACCCCAAACCCCGCCCGGGGACACCCCCAAAGGGGACCCCAACCCCACCCCCGGGACATGGACACCCCAAAGAGGACCCCAAATCCCCCACAGGGCCACGGACACCCCCAAAAGAGGACCCCAAATCCCCCACAGGGCCACGGACACCCCCAAAAGGGGACCGAGAAGGCCCCAACCCCCCCCCTAAGGCGACACCCCGCGGGCCGGAGGGGTCACCTTCGTCAGGTCGGGGTTCACGTTCTCCTTCTGCGCCATTCTGGGGGGGGGGAAACACACAGAGTCAGCGGGGGGACCCCCAAAACCCTGAGGGGACCCCCCCCAAAGCCCTGAGGGGACCCCCGCGCAGCGCACCCTCACCCGCCGCCTCCGCCGCCGTCTGTCCCCACCTCAGCCCTCACCCGGGCTTCAAATCTACCTCCTCGCCCTCCCATTGGCTGCCGCCCGCCGCGCGCCTCCCGCCTATTGGTCCCCGCTACCGCCGCTCCCGCCTTTTCCCACCCTCCCCGCCCCTCCAAGGCGGTCTGATTGGTTGGCGGGAGCGAGGCCGCGGTTGGGAGCCAGCGCGCATGCGCGGGGGCGGGTTGGGGAAGGGAGGGG
>NW_028128790.1:0-22317 GCF_965231255.1 Vanellus vanellus
AAAGGTTTCCAGCGGGGAAAAGTCATGCTGGTCCTCACTGCCTCCTGGAACCCCTTCAAATGCCCCAGACAATTTGGCCCTCTCTGCTTTCCTGCGCACTCTAGCCTCAAAAGCACCGGTTTTCACTTTCGGCGCCCTCCGGAGCAAAAAAGACAAACGTCCAGCTTTTGCTGCCACAGCAAAGGTGCCAGCGGGGAAAAGTGATGCTGGTCCTCACTGCCTCCTGGAACCCCTTCAAATGCCCCACACAATTTGGCCCTCTCTGCTTTCCTGCGCACTCTAGCCTCAAAAGCACCGGTTTTCACTTTCAGTGCTGTTTGGAGCAAAAAAGACAAACGTCCAGCTTTTGCTGCCACAGCAAAGGTGCCAGCGGGGAAAAGTGATGCTGGTCCTCACTGCCTCCTGGAACCCCTTCAAATGCCCCAGACAATTTGGCCCTCTCTGCTTTCCTGCGCACTCTAGCCTCAAAAGCACCTTTTTTCACTTTCGGCGCCCTCCGGAGCAAAAAAGACAAACGTCCAGCTTTTGCTGCCACAGCAAAGGTGCCAGCGGGGAAAAGTCATGCTGGTCCTCACTGCCTCCTGGAACCCCTTCAAATGCCCCACACAATTTGGCCCTCTCTGCTTTCCTGCGCACTCTAGCCTCAAAAGCACCTTTTTTCACTTTCGGCGCCCCCCAGAGGGAAAAAAGACAAACGTCCAGCTTTTGCTGCCACAGCAAAGGTGCCAGCGGGGAAAAGTGATGCTGGTCCTCACTGCCTCCTGGAACCCCTTCAAATGCCCCAGACAATTTGGCCCTCTCTGCTTTCCTGCGCACTCTAGCCTCAAAAGCACCTTTTTTCACTTTCGGCGCCCCCCAGAGGAAAAAAGACAAACGTCCAGCTTTTGCTGCCACAGCAAAGGTGCCAGCGGGGAAAAGTGATGCTGGTCCTCACTGCCTCCTGGAACCCCTTCAAATGCCCCAGACAATTTTGGCCCTCTCTGCTTTCCTGCGCACTCTAGCCTCAAAAACACCGGTTTTCACTTTCGGCGCCCCCCAGAGGAAAAAAGACAAACGTCCAGCTTTTGCTGCCACAGCAAAGGTGCCAGCGGGGAAAAGTCATGCTGGTCCTCACTGCCTCCTGGAACCCCGTCAAATGCCCCAGACAATTTGGCCCTCTCTGCTTTCCTGCGCACTCTAGCCTCAAAAACACCGGTTTTCACTTTCAGCGCTGTTTGGAGCAAAAAAGACAAACGTCCAGCTTTTGCTGCCACAGCAAAGGTGCCAGCGGGGAAAAGTGATGCTGGTCCTCACTGCCTCCTGGAACCCCTTCAAATGCCCCAGACAATTTGGCCCTCTCTGCTTTCCTGCGCACTCTAGCCTCAAAAACACCGGTTTTCACTTTCGGCGCCCCCCAGAGGAAAAAAGACAAACGTCCAGCTTTTGCTGCCACAGCAAAGGTGCCAGCGGGAAAAGTGATGCTGGTCCTCACTGCCTCCTGGAACCCCTTCAAATGCCCCAGACAATTTGGCCCTCTCTGCTTTCCTGCGCACTCTAGCCTCAAAAGCACCTTTTTTCACTTTCGGCGCCCTCCGGAGCAAAAAAGACAAACGTCCAGCTTTTGCTGCCACAGCAAAGGTGCCAGCGGGGAAAAGTGATGCTGGTCCTCACTGCCTCCTGGAACCCCTTCAAATGCCCCAGACAATTTGGCCCTCTCAGCTTTCCTGCGCACTCTAGCCTCAAAAGCACCTTTTTTCACTTTCGGCGCCCTCCGGAGCAAAAAAGACAAACGTCCAGCTTTTGCTGCCACAGCAAAGGTGCCAGCGGGGAAAAGTGATGCTGGTCCTCACTGCCTCCTGGAACCCCTTCAAATGCCCCAGACAATTTGGCCCTCTCTGCTTTCCTGCGCACTCTAGCCTCAAAAGCACCTTTTTTCACTTTCGGCGCTCCCCAGAGGAAAAAAGACAAACGTCCAGCTTTTGCTGCCACAGCAAAGGTGCCAGCGGGAAAAGTGATGCTGGTCCTCACTGCCTCCTGGAACCCCTTCAAATGCCCCACACAATTTGGCCCTCTCTGCTTTCCTGCGCACTCTAGCCTCAAAAGCACCTTTTTTCACTATCAGCGCCCTCCGGAGGAAAAAAGACAAACGTCCAGCTTTTGCTGCCACAGCAAAGGTGCCAGCGGGAAAAGTGTGGTTGGTCCTCACTGCCTCCTGGAACCCCTTCAAATGCCCCAGACAATTTGGCCCTCTCTGCTTTCCTGCGCACTCTAGCCTCAAAAGCACCTTTTTTCACTATCAGCGCTGTTTGGAGCAAAAAAGACAAACGTCCAGCTTTTGCTGCCACAGCAAAGGTGCCAGCGGGGAAAAGTGATGCTGGTCCTCACTGCCTCCTGGAACCCCTTCAAATGCCCCACACAATTTGGCCCTCTCTGCTTTCCTGCGCACTCTAGCCTCAAAAGCACCGGTTTTCACTTTCAGTGCTGTTTGGAGCAAAAAAGACAAACGTCCAGCTTTTGCTGCCACAGCAAAGGTGCCAGCGGGGAAAAGTGATGCTGGTCCTCACTGCCTCCTGGAACCCCTTCAAATGCCCCAGACAATTTGGCCCTCTCTGCTTTCCTGCGCACTCTAGCCTCAAAAGCACCTTTTTTCACTTTCGGCGCCCTCCGGAGCAAAAAAGACAAACGTCCAGCTTTTGCTGCCACAGCAAAGGTGCCAGCGGGGAAAAGTGATGCTGGTCCTCACTGCCTCCTGGAACCCCTTCAAATGCCCCAGACAATTTGGCCCTCTCTGCTTTCCTGCGCACTCTAGCCTCAAAAACACCGGTTTTCACTTTCGGCGCCCCCCAGAGGAAAAAAGACAAACGTCCAGCTTTTGCTGCCACAGCAAAGGTGCCAGCGGGGAAAGTGATGCTGGTCCTCACTGCCTCCTGGAACCCCGTCAAATGCCCCAGACAATTTGGCCCTCTCTGCTTTCCTGCGCACTCTAGCCTCAAAAGCACTTTTTTTCACTTTCGGCGCCCTCCGGAGCAAAAAAGACAAACGTCCAGCTTTTGCTGCCACAGCAAAGGTGCCAGCGGGGAAAAGTGATGCTGGTCCTCACTGCCTCCTGGAACCCCTTCAAATGCCCCAGACAATTTGGCCCTCTCTGCTTTCCTGCGCACTCTAGCCTCAAAAACACCGGTTTTCACTTTCGGCGCCCCCCAGAGGAAAAAAGACAAACGTCCAGCTTTTGCTGCCACAGCAAAGGTGCCAGCGGGGAAAAGTGATGCTGGTCCTCACTGCCTCCTGGAACCCCTTCAAATGCCCCAGACAATTTGGCCCTCTCTGCTTTCCTGCGCACTCTAGCCTCAAAAGCACCTTTTTTCACTTTCGGCGCCCTCCGGAGCAAAAAAGACAAACGTCCAGCTTTTGCTGCCACAGCAAAGGTGCCAGCGGGGAAAAGTGATGCTGGTCCTCACTGCCTCCTGGAACCCTTCAAATGCCCAGACAATTTGGCCCTCTCAGCTTTCCTGCGCACTCTAGCCTCAAAAGCACCTTTTTTCACTTTCGGCGCCCTCCGGAGCAAAAAAGACAAACGTCCAGCTTTTGCTGCCACAGCAAAGGTGCCAGCGGGGAAAAGTGATGCTGGTCCTCACTGCCTCCTGGAACCCCTTCAAATGCCCCAGACAATTTGGCCCTCTCTGCTTTCCTGCGCACTCTAGCCTCAAAAGCACCTTTTTTCACTTTCGGCGCTCCCCAGAGGAAAAAAGACAAACGTCCAGCTTTTGCTGCCACAGCAAAGGTGCCAGCGGGGAAAAGTGATGCTGGTCCTCACTGCCTCCTGGAACCCCTTCAAATGCCCCACACAATTTGGCCCTCTCTGCTTTCCTGCGCACTCTAGCCTCAAAAGCACCTTTTTTCACTATCAGCGCCCTCCGGAGGAAAAAAGACAAACGTCCAGCTTTTGCTGCCACAGCAAAGGTGCCAGCGGGGAAAAGTGTGGTTGGTCCTCACTGCCTCCTGGAACCCCTTCAAATGCCCCAGACAATTTGGCCCTCTCTGCTTTCCTGCGCACTCTAGCCTCAAAAGCACCTTTTTTTCACTATCAGCGCTGTTTGGAGCAAAAAAGACAAACGTCCAGCTTTTGCTGCCACAGCAAAGGTGCCAGCGGGGAAAAGTGATGCTGGTCCTCACTGCCTCCTGGAACCCCTTCAAATGCCCCACACAATTTGGCCCTCTCTGCTTTCCTGCGCACTCTAGCCTCAAAAGCACCGGTTTTCACTTTCAGTGCTGTTTGGAGCAAAAAAGACAAACGTCCAGCTTTTGCTGCCACAGCAAAGGTGCCAGCGGGGAAAAGTGATGCTGGTCCTCACTGCCTCCTGGAACCCCTTCAAATGCCCCAGACAATTTGGCCCTCTCTGCTTTCCTGCGCACTCTAGCCTCAAAAGCACCTTTTTTCACTTTCGGCGCCCTCCGGAGCAAAAAAGACAAACGTCCAGCTTTTGCTGCCACAGCAAAGGTGCCAGCGGGGAAAAGTGATGCTGGTCCTCACTGCCTCCTGGAACCCCTTCAAATGCCCCAGACAATTTGGCCCTCTCTGCTTTCCTGCGCACTCTAGCCTCAAAAACACCGGTTTTCACTTTCGGCGCCCCCCAGAGGAAAAAAGACAAACGTCCAGCTTTTGCTGCCACAGCAAAGGTGCCAGCGGGGAAAAGTGATGCTGGTCCTCACTGCCTCCTGGAACCCCGTCAAATGCCCCAGACAATTTGGCCCTCTCTGCTTTCCTGCGCACTCTAGCCTCAAAAGCACTTTTTTTCACTTTCGGCGCCCTCCGGAGCAAAAAAGACAAACGTCCAGCTTTTGCTGCCACAGCAAAGGTGCCAGCGGGGAAAAGTGATGCTGGTCCTCACTGCCTCCTGGAACCCCTTCAAATGCCCCAGACAATTTGGCCCTCTCTGCTTTCCTGCGCACTCTAGCCTCAAAAGCACCTTTTTTCACTTTCGGCGCCCCCCAGAGGAAAAAAGACAAACGTCCAGCTTTTGCTGCCACAGCAAAGGTGCCAGCGGGGAAAAGTGATGCTGGTCCTCACTGCCTCCTGGAACCCCTTCAAATGCCCCAGACAATTTGGCCCTCTCTGCTTTCCTGCGCACTCTAGCCTCAAAAGCACCTTTTTTTCACTATCAGCGCTCTCCGGAGGAAAAAAGACAAACGTCCAGCTTTTGCTGCCACAGCAAAGGTGCCAGCGGGGAAAAGTGATGCTGGTCCTCACTGCCTCCTGGAACCCCTTCAAATGCCCCAGACAATTTGGCCCTCTCTGCTTTCCTGCGCACTCTAGCCTCAAAAGCACCTTTTTTCACTTTCGGCGCCCCCCAGAGGAAAAAAGACAAACGTCCAGCTTTTGCTGCCACAGCAAAGGTGCCAGCGGGGAAAAGTGATGCTGGTCCTCACTGCCTCCTGGAACCCCTTCAAATGCCCCAGACAATTTGGCCCTCTCTGCTTTCCTGCGCACTCTAGCCTCAAAAACACCGGTTTTCACTTTCGGCGCCCCCCAGAGGAAAAAAGACAAACGTCCAGCTTTTGCTGCCACAGCAAAGGTGCCAGCGGGGAAAAGTGATGCTGGTCCTCACTGCCTCCTGGAACCCCTTCAAATGCCCCAGACAATTTGGCCCTCTCTGCTTTCCTGCGCACTCTAGCCTCAAAAGCACCTTTTTTCACTTTCGGCGCCCTCCGGAGCAAAAAAGACAAACGTCCAGCTTTTGCTGCCACAGCAAAGGTGCCAGCGGGGAAAAGTGATGCTGGTCCTCACTGCCTCCTGGAACCCCTTCAAATGCCCCACACAATTTGGCCCTCTCTGCTTTCCTGCGCACTCTAGCCTCAAAAGCACCTATTTCACTTTCGGCGCCCTCCGGAGGAAAAAAGACAAACGTCCAGCTTTTGCTGCCACAGCAAAGGTGCCAGCGGGGAAAAGTGATGCTGGTCCTCACTGCCTCCTGGAACCCCTTCAAATGCCCCAGACAATTTGGCCCTCTCTGCTTTCCTGCGCACTCTAGCCTCAAAAGCACCTTTTTTCACTTTCGGCGCCCCCCAGAGGAAAAAAGACAAACGTCCAGCTTTTGCTGCCACAGCAAAGGTGCCAGCGGGGAAAAGTGATGCTGGTCCTCACTGCCTCCTGGAACCCCTTCAAATGCCCCAGACAATTTGGCTCTCTCTGCTTTCCTGCGCACTCTAGCCTCAAAAGCACCTTTTTTCACTTTCGGCGCCCGCCAGAGCAAAAAAGACAAACGTCCAGCTTTTGCTGCCACAGCAAAGGTGCCAGCGGGGAAAAGTCATGCTGGTCCTCACTGCCTCCTGGAACCCCTTCAAATGCCCCAGACAATTTGGCCCTCTCTGCTTTCCTGCGCACTCTAGCCTCAAAAGCACCTTTTTTCACTTTCGGCGCCCTCCGGAGCAAAAAAGACAAACGTCCAGCTTTTGCTGCCACAGCAAAGGTGCCAGCGGGGAAAAGTGATGCTGGTCCTCACTGCCTCCTGGAACCCCTTCAAATGCCCCAGACAATTTGGCCCTCTCTGCTTTCCTGCGCACTCTAGCCTCAAAAGCACCTATTTCACTTTCGGCGCCCTCCGGAGGAAAAAAGACAAACGTCCAGCTTTTGCTGCCACAGCAAAGGTGCCAGCGGGGAAAAGTGATGCTGGTCCTCACTGCCTCCTGGAACCCCTTCAAATGCCCCAGACAATTTGGCCCTCTCTACTTTCCTGCGCACTCTAGCCTCAAAAGCACCTTTTTTCACTTTCGGCGCCCCCCAGAGGAAAAAAGACAAACGTCCAGCTTTTGCTGCCACAGCAAAGGTGCCAGCGGGGAAAAGTGATGCTGGTCCTCACTGCCTCCTGGAACCCCTTCAAATGCCCCAGACAATTTGGCCCTCTCTGCTTTCCTGTGCACTCTAGCCTCAAAAGCACCTTTTTTCACTTTCTACGCCCTCCGGAGCAAAAAAGACAAACGTCCAGCTTTTGCTGCCACAGCAAAGGTGCCAGCGGGGAAAAGTGATGCTGGTCCTCACTGCCTCCTGGAACCCCTTCAAATGCCCCAGACAATTTGGCCCTCTCTGCTTTCCTGCGCACTCTAGCCTCAAAAGCACCTTTTTTCACTTTCGGCGCCCTCCGGAGCAAAAAAGACAAACGTCCAGCTTTTGCTGCCACAGCAAAGGTGCCAGCGGGGAAAAGTGATGCTGGTCCTCACTGCCTCCTGGAACCCCTTCAAATGCCCCAGAAGATTTGGCCCTCTCTGCTTTCCTGCGCACTCTAGCCTCAAAAGCACCTTTTTTCACTTTCGGCGCCCCCCAGAGGAAAAAAGACAAACGTCCAGCTTTTGCTGCCACAGCAAAGGTGCCAGCGGGGAAAAGTGATGCTGGTCCTCACTGCCTCCTGGAACCCCTTCAAATGCCCCAGACAATTTGGCTCTCTCTGCTTTCCTGCGCACTCTAGCCTCAAAAGCACCTTTTTTCACTTTCGGCGCCCGCCAGAGCAAAAAAGACAAACGTCCAGCTTTTGCTGCCACAGCAAAGGTGCCAGCGGGGAAAAGTCATGCTGGTCCTCACTGCCTCCTGGAACCCCTTCAAATGCCCCACACAATTTGGCCCTCTCTGCTTTCCTGCGCACTCTAGCCTCAAAAGCACCGGTTTTCACTTTCAGTGCTGTTTGGAGCAAAAAAGACAAACGTCCAGCTTTTGCTGTCACAGCAAAGGTGCCAGCGGGGAAAAGTGATGCTGGTCCTCACTGCCTCCTGGAACCCCTTCAAATGCCCCAGACAATTTGGCCCTCTCTGCTTTCCTGCGCACTCTAGCCTCAAAAGCACCTTTTTTCACTTTCGGCGCCCTCCGGAGCAAAAAAGACAAACGTCCAGCTTTTGCTGCCACAGCAAAGGTGCCAGCGGGGAAAAGTCATGCTGGTCCTCACTGCCTCCTGGAACCCCTTCAAATGCCCCAGACAATTTGGCCCTCTCTGCTTTCCTGCGCACTCTAGCCTCAAAAGCACCTTTTTTCACTTTCGGCGCCCCCCAGAGGAAAAAAGACAAACGTCCAGCTTTTGCTGCCACAGCAAAGGTGCCAGCGGGGAAAAGTCATGCTGGTCCTCACTGCCTCCTGGAACCCCTTCAAATGCCCCAGACAATTTGGCCCTCTCTGCTTTCCTGCGCACTCTAGCCTCAAAAGCACCTTTTTTTCACTATCAGCGCTCTCCGGAGGAAAAAAGACAAACGTCCAGCTTTTGCTGCCACAGCAAAGGTGCCAGCGGGGAAAAGTGATGCTGGTCCTCACTGCCTCCTGGAACCCCTTCAAATGCCCCAGACAATTTGGCCCTCTCTGCTTTCCTGCGCACTCTAGCCTCAAAAGCACCTTTTTTTCACTATCAGCGCTCTCCGGAGGAAAAAAGACAAACGTCCAGCTTTTGCTGCCACAGCAAAGGTGCCAGCGGGGAAAAGTCATGCTGGTCCTCACTGCCTCCTGGAACCCCTTCAAATGCCCCAGACAATTTGGCCCTCTCTGCTTTCCTGCGCACTCTAGCCTCAAAAGCACCTTTTTTCACTTTCGGCGCCCCCCAGAGGAAAAAAGACAAACGTCCAGCTTTTGCTGCCACAGCAAAGGTGCCAGCGGGGAAAAGTCATGCTGGTCCTCACTGCCTCCTGGAACCCCTTCAAATGCCCCAGACAATTTGGCCCTCTCTGCTTTCCTGCGCACTCTAGCCTCAAAAACACCGGTTTTCACTTTCGGCGCCCCCCAGAGGAAAAAAGACAAACGTCCAGCTTTTGCTGCCACAGCAAAGGTGCCAGCGGGGAAAAGTCATGCTGGTCCTCACTGCCTCCTGGAACCCCGTCAAATGCCCCAGACAATTTGGCCCTCTCTGCTTTCCTGCGCACTCTAGCCTCAAAAACACCGGTTTTCACTTTCAGCGCTGTTTGGAGCAAAAAAGACAAACGTCCAGCTTTTGCTGCCACAGCAAAGGTGCCAGCGGGGAAAAGTGATGCTGGTCCTCACTGCCTCCTGGAACCCCTTCAAATGCCCCAGACAATTTGGCCCTCTCTGCTTTCCTGCGCACTCTAGCCTCAAAAGCACCTTTTTTCACTTTCGGCGCCCCCCAGAGGAAAAAAGACAAACGTCCAGCTTTTGCTGCCACAGCAAAGGTGCCAGCGGGGAAAAGTGATGCTGGTCCTCACTGCCTCCTGGAACCCCTTCAAATACCCCAGACAATTTGGCCCTCTCTGCTTTCCTGCGCACTCTAGCCTCAAAAGCACCTTTTTTCACTTTCGGCGCCCTCCGGAGCAAAAAAGACAAACGTCCAGCTTTTGCTGCCACAGCAAAGGTGCCAGCGGGGAAAAGTGATGCTGGTCCTCACTGCCTCCTGGAACCCCTTCAAATGCCCCACACAATTTGGCCCTCTCTGCTTTCCTGCGCACTCTAGCCTCAAAAGCACCTATTTCACTTTCGGCGCCCTCCGGAGGAAAAAAGACAAACGTCCAGCTTTTGCTGCCACAGCAAAGGTGCCAGCGGGGAAAAGTGATGCTGGTCCTCACTGCCTCCTGGAACCCCTTCAAATGCCCCAGACAATTTGGCCCTCTCTACTTTCCTGCGCACTCTAGCCTCAAAAGCACCTTTTTTCACTTTCGGCGCCCCCCAGAGGAAAAAAGACAAACGTCCAGCTTTTGCTGCCACAGCAAAGGTGCCAGCGGGGAAAAGTGATGCTGGTCCTCACTGCCTCCTGGAACCCCTTCAAATGCCCCAGACAATTTGGCCCTCTCTGCTTTCCTGTGCACTCTAGCCTCAAAAGCACCTTTTTTCACTTTCGGCGCCCTCCGGAGCAAAAAAGACAAACGTCCAGCTTTTGCTGCCACAGCAAAGGTGCCAGCGGGGAAAAGTGATGCTGGTCCTCACTGCCTCCTGGAACCCCTTCAAATGCCCCAGACAATTTGGCCCTCTCTGCTTTCCTGCGCACTCTAGCCTCAAAAGCACCTTTTTTCACTTTCGGCGCCCTCCGGAGCAAAAAAGACAAACGTCCAGCTTTTGCTGCCACAGCAAAGGTGCCAGCGGGGAAAAGTGATGCTGGTCCTCACTGCCTCCTGGAACCCCTTCAAATGCCCCAGACAATTTGGCCCTCTCTGCTTTCCTGCGCACTCTAGCCTCAAAAGCACCTTTTTTCACTTTCGGCGCCCCCCAGAGGAAAAAAGACAAACGTCCAGCTTTTGCTGCCACAGCAAAGGTGCCAGCGGGGAAAAGTGATGCTGGTCCTCACTGCCTCCTGGAACCCCTTCAAATGCCCCAGACAATTTGGCTCTCTCTGCTTTCCTGCGCACTCTAGCCTCAAAAGCACCTTTTTTCACTTTCGGCGCCCGCCAGAGCAAAAAAGACAAACGTCCAGCTTTTGCTGCCACAGCAAAGGTGCCAGCGGGGAAAAGTGATGCTGGTCCTCACTGCCTCCTGGAACCCCTTCAAATGCCCCACACAATTTGGCCCTCTCTGCTTTCCTGCGCACTCTAGCCTCAAAAGCACCGGTTTTCACTTTCAGTGCTGTTTGGAGCAAAAAAGACAAACGTCCAGCTTTTGCTGTCACAGCAAAGGTGCCAGCGGGGAAAAGTGATGCTGGTCCTCACTGCCTCCTGGAACCCCTTCAAATGCCCCAGACAATTTGGCCCTCTCTGCTTTCCTGCGCACTCTAGCCTCAAAAGCACCTTTTTTCACTTTCGGCGCCCTCCGGAGCAAAAAAGACAAACGTCCAGCTTTTGCTGCCACAGCAAAGGTGCCAGCGGGGAAAAGTGATGCTGGTCCTCACTGCCTCCTGGAACCCCTTCAAATGCCCCAGACAATTTGGCCCTCTCTGCTTTCCTGCGCACTCTAGCCTCAAAAGCACCTTTTTTCACTTTCGGCGCCCCCCAGAGGAAAAAAGACAAACGTCCAGCTTTTGCTGCCACAGCAAAGGTGCCAGCGGGGAAAAGTGATGCTGGTCCTCACTGCCTCCTGGAACCCCTTCAAATGCCCCAGACAATTTGGCCCTCTCTGCTTTCCTGCGCACTCTAGCCTCAAAAGCACCGGTTTTCACTTTCGGCGCCCCCCAGAGGAAAAAAGACAAACGTCCAGCTTTTGCTGCCACAGCAAAGGTGCCAGCGGGGAAAAGTGATGCTGGTCCTCACTGCCTCCTGGAACCCCGTCAAATGCCCCAGACAATTTGGCCCTCTCTGCTTTCCTGCGCACTCTAGCCTCAAAAACACCGGTTTTCACTTTCAGCGCTGTTTGGAGCAAAAAAGACAAACGTCCAGCTTTTGCTGCCACAGCAAAGGTGCCAGCGGGGAAAAGTGATGCTGGTCCTCACTGCCTCCTGGAACCCCTTCAAATGCCCCAGACAATTTGGCCCTCTCTGCTTTCCTGCGCACTCTAGCCTCAAAAACACCGGTTTTCACTTTCGGCGCCCCCCAGAGGAAAAAAGACAAACGTCCAGCTTTTGCTGCCACAGCAAAGGTGCCAGCGGGGAAAAGTGATGCTGGTCCTCACTGCCTCCTGGAACCCCTTCAAATGCCCCAGACAATTTGGCCCTCTCTGCTTTCCTGCGCACTCTAGCCTCAAAAGCACCTTTTTTCACTTTCGGCGCCCTCCGGAGCAAAAAAGACAAACGTCCAGCTTTTGCTGCCACAGCAAAGGTGCCAGCGGGGAAAAGTGATGCTGGTCCTCACTGCCTCCTGGAACCCCTTCAAATGCCCCAGACAATTTGGCCCTCTCTACTTTCCTGCGCACTCTAGCCTCAAAAGCACCTTTTTTCACTTTCGGCGCCCCCCAGAGGAAAAAAGACAAACGTCCAGCTTTTGCTGCCACAGCAAAGGTGCCAGCGGGGAAAAGTGATGCTGGTCCTCACTGCCTCCTGGAACCCCTTCAAATGCCCCAGACAATTTGGCCCTCTCTGCTTTCCTGCGCACTCTAGCCTCAAAAGCACCTTTTTTCACTTTCGGCGCCCTCCGGAGCAAAAAAGACAAACGTCCAGCTTTTGCTGCCACAGCAAAGGTGCCAGCGGGGAAAAGTGATGCTGGTCCTCACTGCCTCCTGGAACCCCTTCAAATGCCCCAGACAATTTGGCCCTCTCTGCTTTCCTGCGCACTCTAGCCTCAAAAGCACCTTTTTTCACTTTCGGCGCCCCCCAGAGGAAAAAACACAAACGTCCAGCTTTTGCTGCCACAGCAAAGGTGCCAGCGGGGAAAAGTGATGCTGGTCCTCACTGCCTCCTGGAACCCCTTCAAATGCCCCACACAATTTGGCCCTCTCTGCTTTCCTGCGCACTCTAGCCTCAAAAGCACCTTTTTTCACTTTCGGCGCCCCCCAGAGGAAAAAAGACAAACGTCCAACTTTTGCTGCCACAGCAAAGGTGCCAGCGGGGAAAAGTGTGGTTGGTCCTCACTGCCTCCTGGAACCCCTTCAAATGCCCCAGACAATTTGGCCCTCTCTGCTTTCCTGCGCACTCTAGCCTCAAAAGCACCTTTTTTCACTATCAGCGCCCTCCGGAGCAAAAAAGACAAACGTCCAGCTTTTGCTGCCACAGCAAAGGTGCCAGCGGGGAAAAGTGATGCTGGTCCTCACTGCCTCCTGGAACCCCTTCAAATGCCCCAGACAATTTGGCCCTCTCTGCTTTCCTGCGCACTCTAGCCTCAAAAGCACCGGTTTTCACTTTCAGTGCTGTTTGGAGCAAAAAAGACAAACGTCCAGCTTTTGCTGCCACAGCAAAGGTGCCAGCGGGGAAAAGTGATGCTGGTCCTCACTGCCTCCTGGAACCCCTTCAAATGCCCCAGACAATTTGGCCCTCTCTGCTTTCCTGCGCACTCTAGCCTCAAAAGCACCTTTTTTCACTTTCAGCGCCCTCCGGAGCAAAAAAGACAAACGTCCAGCTTTTGCTGCCACAGCAAAGGTGCCAGCGGAGAAAAGTGATGCTGGTCCTCACTGCCTCCTGGAACCCCTTCAAATGCCCCAGACAATTTGGCCCTCTCTACTTTCCTGCGCACTCTAGCCTCAAAAACACCGGTTTTCACTTTCGGCGCCCCCCAGAGGAAAAAAGACAAACGTCCAGCTTTTGCTGCCACAGCAAAGGTGCCAGCGGGGAAAAGTGATGCTGGTCCTCACTGCCTCCTGGAACCCCGTCAAATGCCCCAGACAATTTGGCCCTCTCTGCTTTCCTGCGCACTCTAGCCTCAAAAGCACCTTTTTTCACTTTCGGCGACCCCCAGAAGAAAAAAAATAAACGTCCAGCTTTTGCTGCCACAGCAAAGGTGCCAGCGGGGAAAAGTGATGCTGGTCCTCACTGCCTCCTGGAACCCCTTCAAATGCCCCAGACAATTTGGCCCTCTCTGCTTTCCTGCGCACTCTAGCCTCAAAAACACCGGTTTTCACTTTCGGCGCCCCCCAGAGGAAAAAAGACAAACGTCCAGCTTTTGCTGCCACAGCAAAGGTGCCAGCGGGGAAAAGTGATGCTGGTCCTCACTGCCTCCTGGAACCCCTTCAAATGCCCCAGACAATTTGGCCCTCTCTGCTTTCCTGCGCACTCTAGCCTCAAAAGCACCTTTTTTCACTTTCGGCGCCCCCCAGAGGAAAAAAGACAAACGTCCAGCTTTTGCTGCCACAGCAAAGGTGCCAGCGGGGAAAAGTGATGCTGGTCCTCACTGCCTCCTGGAACCCCTTCAAATGCCCCAGACAATTTGGCCCTCTCTGCTTTCCTGTGCACTCTAGCCTCAAAAGCACCTTTTTTCACTTTCTACGCCCTCCGGAGCAAAAAAGACAAACGTCCAGCTTTTGCTGCCACAGCAAAGGTGCCAGCGGGGAAAAGTCATGCTGGTCCTCACTGCCTCCTGGAACCCCTTCAAATGCCCCAGACAATTTGGCCCTCTCTGCTTTCCTGCGCACTCTAGCCTCAAAAGCACCTTTTTTCACTTTCGGCGCCCCCCAGAGGAAAAAAGACAAACGTCCAGCTTTTGCTGCCACAGCAAAGGTGCCAGCGGGGAAAAGTGATGCTGGTCCTCACTGCCTCCTGGAACCCCTTCAAATGCCCCAGACAATTTGGCCCTCTCTGCTTTCCTGCGCACTCTAGCCTCAAAAGCACCTTTTTTCACTTTCGGCGCCCTCCGGAGCAAAAAAGACAAACGTCCAGCTTTTGCTGCCACAGCAAAGGTGCCAGCGGGGAAAAGTGATGCTGGTCCTCACTGCCTCCTGGAACCCCTTCAAATGCCCCAGACAATTTGGCCCTCTCTGCTTTCCTGCGCACTCTAGCCTCAAAAGCACCTTTTTTCACTTTCGGCGACCTCCGGAGGAAAAAAGACAAACGTCCAGCTTTTGCTGCCACAGCAAAGGTGCCAGCGGGGAAAAGTCATGCTGGTCCTCACTGCCTCCTGGAACCCCTTCAAATGCCCCAGACAATTTGGCCCTCTCTGCTTTCCTGCGCACTCTAGCCTCAAAAGCACCTTTTTTCACTTTCGGCGCCCTCCGGAGGAAAAAAGACAAACGTCCAGCTTTTGCTGCCACAGCAAAGGTGCCAGCGGGGAAAAGTCATGCTGGTCCTCACTGCCTCCTGGAACCCCTTCAAATGCCCCAGACAATTTGGCCCTCTCTGCTTTCTTGCGCACTCTAGCCTCAAAAGCACCTTTTTTCACTTTCGGCGCCCCCCAGAGGAAAAAAGACAAACGTCCAGCTTTTGCTGCCACAGCAAAGGTGCCAGCGGGGAAAAGTGATGCTGGTCCTCACTGCCTCCTGGAACCCCTTCAAATGCCCCAGACAATTTGGCCCTCTCTGCTTTCCTGCGCACTCTAGCCTCAAAAATACCGGTTTTCACTTTCAGCGCTGTTTGGAGCAAAAAAGACAAACGTCCAGCTTTTGCTGCCACAGCAAAGGTGCCAGCGGGGAAAAGTGATGCTGGTCCTCACTGCCTCCTGGAACCCCTTCAAATGCCCCAGACAATTTGGCCCTCTCTGCTTTCCTGCGCACTCTAGCCTCAAAAACACCGGTTTTCACTTTCGGCGCCCTCCGGAGCAAAAAAGACAAACGTCCAGCTTTTGCTGCCACAGCAAAGGTGCCAGCGGGGAAAAGTGATGCTGGTCCTCACTGCCTCCTGGAACCCCTTCAAATGCCCCAGACAATTTGGCCCTCTCTGCTTTCCTGCGCACTCTAGCCTCAAAAGCACCTTTTTTCACTTTCGGCGCCCCCCAGAGGAAAAAAGACAAACGTCCAGCTTTTGCTGCCACAGCAAAGGTGCCAGCGGGGAAAAGTCATGCTGGTCCTCACTGCCTCCTGGAACCCCGTCAAATGCCCCAGACAATTTGGCCCTCTCTGCTTTCTTGCGCACTCTAGCCTCAAAAGCACCTTTTTTCACTTTCGGCGCCCCCCAGAGGAAAAAAGACAAACGTCCAGCTTTTGCTGCCACAGCAAAGGTGCCAGCGGGGAAAAGTCATGCTGGTCCTCACTGCCTCCTGGAACCCCTTCAAATGCCCCAGACAATTTGGCCCTCTCTGCTTTCCTGCGCACTCTAGCCTCAAAAGCACCTTTTTTCACTATCAGCGCCCTCCGGAGGAAAAAAGACAAACGTCCAGCTTTTGCTGCCACAGCAAAGGTGCCAGCGGGGAAAAGTGATGCTGGTCCTCACTGCCTCCTGGAACCCCTTCAAATGCCCCAGACAATTTGGCCCTCTCTGCTTTCCTGCGCACTCTAGCCTCAAAAACACCTTTTTTCACTTTCGGCGCCCCCCAGAGGAAAAAAGACAAACGTCCAGCTTTTGCTGCCACAGCAAAGGTGCCAGCGGGGAAAAGTGATGCTGGTCCTCACTGCCTCCTGGAACCCCTTCAAATGCCCCAGACAATTTGGCCCTCTCTGCTTTCCTGCGCACTCTAGCCTCAAAAACACCGGTTTTCACTTTCGGCGCCCCCCAGAGGAAAAAAGACAAACGTCCAGCTTTTGCTGCCACAGCAAAGGTGCCAGCGGGGAAAAGTGATGCTGGTCCTCACTGCCTCCTGGAACCCCTTCAAATGCCCCAGACAATTTGGCCCTCTCTGCTTTCCTGCGCACTCTAGCCTCAAAAGCACCTTTTTTCACTATCAGCGCTGTTTGGAGCAAAAAAGACAAACGTCCAGCTTTTGCTGCCACAGCAAAGGTGCCAGCGGGGAAAAGTGATGCTGGTCCTCACTGCCTCCTGGAACCCCTTCAAATGCCCCACACAATTTGGCCCTCTCTGCTTTCCTGCGCACTCTAGCCTCAAAAGCACCGGTTTTCACTTTCAGTGCTGTTTGGAGCAAAAAAGACAAACGTCCAGCTTTTGCTGCCACAGCAAAGGTGCCAGCGGGGAAAAGTCATGCTGGTCCTCACTGCCTCCTGGAACCCCTTCAAATGCCCCAGACAATTTGGCCCTCTCTGCTTTCCTGCGCACTCTAGCCTCAAAAGCACCTTTTTTCACTTTCGGCGCCCCCCAGAGGAAAAAAGACAAACGTCCAGCTTTTGCTGCCACAGCAAAGGTGCCAGCGGGGAAAAGTCATGCTGGTCCTCACTGCCTCCTGGAACCCCTTCAAATGCCCCAGACAATTTGGCCCTCTCTGCTTTCCTGCGCACTCTAGCCTCAAAAGCACCTTTTTTCACTTTCGGCGCCCTCCAGAGGAAAAAAAAACAAACGTCCAGCTTTTGCTGCCACAGCAAAGGTGCCAGCGGGGAAAAGTCATGCTGGTCCTCACTGCCTCCTGGAACCCCTTCAAATGCCCCAGACAATTTGGCCCTCTCTGCTTTCCTGCGCACTCTAGCCTCAAAAGCACCTTTTTTCACTTTCGGCGACCTCCGGAGGAAAAAAGACAAACGTCCAGCTTTTGCTGCCACAGCAAAGGTGCCAGCGGGGAAAAGTCATGCTGGTCCTCACTGCCTCCTGGAACCCCTTCAAATGCCCCAGACAATTTGGCCCTCTCTGCTTTCCTGCGCACTCGAGCCTCAAAAGCACCTTTTTTCACTTTCGGCGCCCTCCGGAGGAAAAAAGACAAACGTCCAGCTTTTGCTGCCACAGCAAAGGTGCCAGCGGGGAAAAGTCATGCTGGTCCTCACTGCCTCCTGGAACCCCTTCAAATGCCCCAGACAATTTGGCCCTCTCTGCTTTCTTGCGCACTCTAGCCTCAAAAGCACCTTTTTTCACTTTCGGCGCCCCCCGGAGGAAAAAAGACAAACGTCCAGCTTTTGCTGCCACAGCAAAGGTGCCAGCGGGGAAAAGTGATGCTGGTCCTCACTGCCTCCTGGAACCCCTTCAAATGCCCCACACAATTTGGCCCTCTCTGCTTTCCTGCGCACTCTAGCCTCAAAAATACCGGTTTTCACTTTCAGCGCTGTTTGGAGCAAAAAAGACAAACGTCCAGCTTTTGCTGCCACAGCAAAGGTGCCAGCGGGGAAAAGTGATGCTGGTCCTCACTGCCTCCTGGAACCCCTTCAAATGCCCCAGACAATTTGGCCCTCTCTGCTTTCCTGCGCACTCTAGCCTCAAAAACACCGGTTTTCACTTTCGGCGCCCCCCAGAGGAAAAAAGACAAACGTCCAGCTTTTGCTGCCACAGCAAAGGTGCCAGCGGGGAAAAGTGATGCTGGTCCTCACTGCCTCCTGGAACCCCTTCAAATGCCCCAGACAATTTGGCCCTCTCTGCTTTCCTGCGCACTCTAGCCTCAAAAGCACCTTTTTTCACTTTCGGCGCCCCCCAGAGGAAAAAAGACAAACGTCCAGCTTTTGCTGCCACAGCAAAGGTGCCAGCGGGGAAAAGTCATGCTGGTCCTCACTGCCTCCTGGAACCCCGTCAAATGCCCCGGACAATTTGGCCCTCTCTGCTTTCTTGCGCACTCTAGCCTCAAAAGCACCTTTTTTCACTTTCGGCGCCCCCCAGAGGAAAAAAGACAAACGTCCAGCTTTTGCTGCCACAGCAAAGGTGCCAGCGGGGAAAAGTGATGCTGGTCCTCACTGCCTCCTGGAACCCCTTCAAATGCCCCAGACAATTTGGCCCTCTCTGCTTTCCTGCGGACTCTAGCCTCAAAAGCACCTTTTTTCACTATCAGCGCCCTCCGGAGGAAAAAAGACAAACGTCCAGCTTTTGCTGCCACAGCAAAGGTGCCAGCGGGGAAAAGTGATGCTGGTCCTCACTGCCTCCTGGAACCCCTTCAAATGCCCCAGACAATTTGGCCCTCTCTGCTTTCCTGCGCACTCTAGCCTCAAAAGCACCTTTTTTCACTTTCGGCGCCCTCCGGAGGAAAAAAGACAAACGTCCAGCTTTTGCTGCCACAGCAAAGGTGCCAGCGGGGAAAAGTGATGCTGGTCCTCACTGCCTCCTGGAACCCCTTCAAATGCCCCAGACAATTTGGCCCTCTCTGCTTTCCTGCGCACTCTAGCCTCAAAAACACCGGTTTTCACTTTCGGCGCCCCCCAGAGGAAAAAAGACAAACGTCCAGCTTTTGCTGCCACAGCAAAGGTGCCAGCGGGGAAAAGTGATGCTGGTCCTCACTGCCTCCTGGAACCCCTTCAAATGCCCCAGACAATTTGGCCCTCTCTGCTTTCCTGCGCACTCTAGCCTCAAAAGCACCTTTATTCACTTTCAGCACCCTCCGGAGCAATAAAGACAAACGTCCAGCTTTTGCTGCCACAGCAAAGGTGCCAGCGGGGAAAAGTCATGCTGGTCCTCACTGCCTCCTGGAACCCCTTCAAATGCCCCAGACAATTTGGCCCTCTCTGCTTTCCTGCGCACTCTAGCCTCAAAAGCACCTTTTTTCACTATCAGCGCTGTTTGGAGCAAAAAAGACAAACGTCCAGCTTTTGCTGCCACAGCAAAGGTGCCAGCGGGGAAAAGTGATGCTGGTCCTCACTGCCTCCTGGAACCCCTTCAAATGCCCCACACAATTTGGCCCTCTCTGCTTTCCTGCGCACTCTAGCCTCAAAAGCACCGGTTTTCACTTTCAGTGCTGTTTGGAGCAAAAAAGACAAACGTCCAGCTTTTGCTGCCACAGCAAAGGTGCCAGCGGGGAAAAGTCATGCTGGTCCTCACTGCCTCCTGGAACCCCTTCAAATGCCCCAGACAATTTGGCCCTCTCTGCTTTCCTGCGCACTCTAGCCTCAAAAGCACCTTTTTTCACTTTCGGCGCCCCCCAGAGGAAAAAAGACAAACGTCCAGCTTTTGCTGCCACAGCAAAGGTGCCAGCGGGGAAAAGTGATGCTGGTCCTCACTGCCTCCTGGAACCCCTTCAAATGCCCCAGACAATTTGGCCCTCTCTGCTTTCCTGCGCACTCTAGCCTCAAAAGCACCTTTTTTCACTTTCGGCGCCCTCCGGAGCAAAAAAGACAAACGTCCAGCTTTTGCTGCCACAGCAAAGGTGCCAGCGGGGAAAAGTCATGCTGGTCCTCACTGCCTCCTGGAACCCCTTCAAATGCCCCACACAATTTGGCCCTCTCTGCTTTCCTGCGCACTCTAGCCTCAAAAGCACCTTTTTTCACTTTCGGCGCCCTCCGGAGGAAAAAAGACAAACGTCCAGCTTTTGCTGCCACAGCAAAGGTGCCAGCGGGGAAAAGTCATGCTGGTCCTCACTGCCTCCTGGAACCCCTTCAAATGCCCCAGACAATTTGGCCCTCTCTGCTTTCCTGCGCACTCTAGCCTCACAAGCACCTTTTTCACTTTCGGCGCCCCCAGAGGAAAAAAGACAAACGTCCAGCTTTTGCTGCCACAGCAAAGGTGCCAGCGGGGAAAAGTGATGCTGGTCCTCACTGCCTCCTGGAACCCCTTCAAATGCCCCAGACAATTTGGCCCTCTCTGCTTTCCTGCGGACTCTAGCCTCAAAAGGACCTTTTTTCACTTTCGGCGCCCTCCGGAGCAAAAAAGACAAACGTCCAGCTTTTGCTGCCACAGCAAAGGTGCCAGCGGGGAAAAGTCATGCTGGTCCTCACTGCCTCCTGGAACCCCTTCAAATGCCCCACACAATTTGGCCCTCTCTGCTTTCCTGCGCACTCTAGCCTCAAAAGCACCTTTTTTCACTTTCGGCGCCCTCCGGAGGAAAAAAGACAAACGTCCAGCTTTTGCTGCCACAGCAAAGGTGCCAGCGGGGAAAAGTCATGCTGGTCCTCACTGCCTCCTGGAACCCCTTCAAATGCCCCAGACAATTTGGCCCTCTCCTGCTTTCCTGCGCACTCTAGCCTCAAAAGCACCTTTTTCACTTTCGGCCCCCCCAGAGGAAAAAAGACAAACGTCCAGCTTTTGCTGCCACAGCAAAGGTGCCAGCGGGGAAAAGTGATGCTGGTCCTCACTGCCTCCTGGAACCCCTTCAAATGCCCCAGACAATTTGGCCCTCTCTGCTTTCCTGCGGACTCTAGCCTCAAAAACACCTTTTTTCACTTTCGGCGCCCCCCAGAGGAAAAAAGACAAACGTCCAGCTTTTGCTGCCACAGCAAAGGTGCCAGCGGGGAAAAGTGATGCTGGTCCTCACTGCCTCCTGGAACCCCTTCAAATGCCCCAGACAATTTGGCCCTCTCTGCTTTCCTGCGCACTCTAGCCTCAAAGCACCGGTTTTCACTTTCGGCGCCCTCCGGAGGAAAAAAGACAAACGTCCAGCTTTTGCTGCCACAGCAAAGGTGCCAGCGGGGAAAAGTCATGCTGGTCCTCACTGCCTCCTGGAACCCCTTCAAATGCCCCAGACAATTTGGCCCTCTCTGCTTTCCTGCGCACTCTAGCCTCAAAAGCACCTTTTTTCACTTTCGGCCCCCCCCAGAGGAAAAAAGACAAACGTCCAGCTTTTGCTGCCACAGCAAAGGTGCCAGCGGGGAAAAGTGATGCTGGTCCTCACTGCCTCCTGGAACCCCTTCAAATGCCCCAGACAATTTGGCCCTCTCTGCTTTTCCTGCGCACTCTAGCCTCAAAACACCGGTTTTCACTTTCGGCGCCCCCCAGAGGAAAAAAGACAAACGTCCAGCTTTTGCTGCCACAGCAAAGGTGCCAGCGGGGAAAAGTGATGCTGGTCCTCACTGCCTCCTGGAACCCCTTCAAATGCCCCAGGACAATTTGGCCCTCTCTGCTTTCCTGCGCACTCTAGCCTCAAAAGCACCTGTTTTCACTATCAGCGCTGTTTGGAGCAAAAAAGACAAACGTCCAGCTTTTGCTGCCACAGCAAAGGTGCCAGCGGGGAAAAGTGATGCTGGTCCTCACTGCCTCCTGGAACCCCTTCAAATGCCCCACACAATTTGGCCCTCTCTGCTTTCCTGCGCACTCTAGCCTCAAAAGCACCGGTTTTCACTTTCAGTGCTGTTTGGAGCAAAAAAGACAAACGTCCAGCTTTTGCTGCCACAGCAAAGGTGCCAGCGGGGAAAAGTCATGCTGGTCCTCACTGCCTCCTGGAACCCCTTCAAATGCCCCAGACAATTTGGCCCTCTCTGCTTTCCTGCGCACTCTAGCCTCAAAAGCACCTTTTTTCACTTTCGGCGCCCCCCAGAGGAAAAAAAGACAAACGTCCAGCTTTTGCTGCCACAGCAAAGGTGCCAGCGGGGAAAAGTCATGCTGGTCCTCACTGCCTCCTGGAACCCCTTCAAATGCCCCAGACAATTTGGCCCTCTCTGCTTTCCTGCGCACTCTAGCCTCAAAAGCACCTTTTTTCACTTTCGGCGCCTCCAGAGGAAAAAAACCAAACGTCCAGCTTTTGCTGCCACAGCAAAGGTGCCAGCGGGGAAAAGTCATGCTGGTCCTCACTGCCTCCTGGAACCCCTTCAAATGCCCCAGACAATTTGGCCCTCTCTGCTTCCTGCGCACTCTAGCCTCAAAAGCACCTTTTTTCACTTTCGGCGACCTCCGGAGGAAAAAAGACAAAACGTCCAGCTTTTGCTGCCACAGCAAAGGTGCCAGCGGGGAAAAGTCATGCTGGTCCTCACTGCCTCCTGGAACCCCTTCAAATGCCCCAGACAATTTGGCCCTCTCTGCTTTCCTGCGCACTCTAGCCTCAAAAGCACCTTTTTTCACTTTCGGCGCCCTCCGGAGGAAAAAAGACAAACGTCCAGCTTTTGCTGCCACAGCAAAGGTGCCAGCGGGGAAAAGTCATGCTGGTCCTCACTGCCTCCTGGAACCCCTTCAAATGCCCCAGACAATTTGGCCCTCTCTGCTTTCTTGCGCACTCTAGCCTCAAAAGCACCTTTTTCACTTTCGGCGCCCCCGGAGGAAAAAAGACAAACGTCCAGCTTTTGCTGCCACAGCAAAGGTGCCAGCGGGGAAAAGTGATGCTGGTCCTCACTGCCTCCTGGAACCCCTTCAAAATGCGTCACACAATTTGGCCCTCTCTGCTTTCACTGCGCACTCTAGCCTCAAAAATACCGGTTTTCAC